>NC_142462.1:86477870-86629385 GCF_049115385.1 Moschus berezovskii
GTATGTGATGCCCTGTGCTTGTACCTCTGTGAGTGTGTTCTGTGTAGGTTCCTGTGATTATACATAGATAGGTGTACCTTGGAGTGTGTGTGTGCCTCTGTGGGTATACTTACGACCATGTACCTCTGTAGTGGAACTGTACACATGACCCTGTGAGCCTGTACCTCTGTGTGTATCTCTTGAGTGTATGCTGGAGGTGTGTCTGGCCGTGGGCTCACTGACCGTCTTCCATTACAGGACTCGTACCTGATCGACTATTTCCTCTTTATGAACCGCTACTTTGAGGTGGGGGCCCCGGTCTATTTTGTCACCACTGGCGGCTACAACTTCTCCACTGAGGAAGGAATGAATGCTATCTGCTCCAGTGCAGGCTGCAACAACTTCTCCTTAACCCAGAAGATCCAGTACGCCACCGACTTCCCTGATGTGTGAGTGTCCCAGCCTACCTCTGTCTCTCTCTCTCCCTCCTGCCCTGCTGCCCACCTGCTGCCATGTGCCTGAGGGGAGCCAGCGTGGAGGTTGGACTGTAGGAAGGACCCCACCACAGCCTGCCTTTCCAGTCCTGTCCCGACTTTCCTCTCCCCTGACATTCAGGTCTTACCTGGCCATCCCTGCCTCCTCCTGGGTGGACGACTTCATTGACTGGTTGACTTCATCTTCCTGCTGCCGCCTTTATATCTCTGGTCCCAATAAAGATGAGTTCTGCCCCTCGACTGTCAGTGAGTATGGGGCCTCTAGGAGTTCAGGGTCCACCATAGCTTGGGAAAACTGAGACTAGAAGGACAGGACCAGTGGAGGATTTCTTAACCCTTCCTGCCTCCTACAGGGTCAGTTTGGGGCAGGGGCCCTGTCTAGGAGCACAGGTGGGGGTGCTACACCTATATATATAGGTGTCCAGCTGGCTTGCCATGCAATCGCGCCCTCCTGGCCCTGCTGAGTTGTGCCCACGCCCACTGAGCAGGCTGGTGCTCAAGTGCCATGGGAGTGGAGTGAGAGTTGAGGTTGGTGCATGATCCTGTCTCAGCAGCTGCGTTTGTAGGTGGAGTGGGGAGGCCCTGTGGAGGCTGTTTCTTTGCCCCGAACTTTGCTTCTTCCCCTGCTTGAAGGTACCAGCAGTTTCCATATATGAGAGGGGCACTCCTCCCATCTGCAGAGACAAACACATATCCCTTCAGAGTAACCATGCTTGTTACAGCAATGGGAATGCGTGGGGATCCTGATGGGAAAGGAGCACAAGGTGGGGCAGGGCATTGTCTGCCTGGCCTTGGTGGGGGGGTGCTGCTGCCTAGAGCCCCCCACTCTCTTTGTAGACTCCCTGGCCTGCTTGAAGACCTGTGTGAGCCCCACAGCGGGCTCTGCCCGGCCATCCGTGGAGCAGTTCCACAAATATCTTCCCTGGTTTCTGAGTGACGAGCCCAACATCAAATGTCCCAAAGGGTAGGCAATGGGCGGTGGTGGTGGTAATGCACTGAGGAGGACAGCTGTGTGGGTGCCCACGGTGGGATCACAGGGGGCAGAAGGCAGTCCGGGGCCTCTGGGGGTAGCCATAGGCCAAACTCACGGAGGGGACAGATCCTTGGCTAATCTGTTCTGGTCCTTCACCTGCAGTGGCCTGGCAGCATACAGCACCTCAGTGAATATGAGCTCAGATGGCCGGATTTTAGGTAAGCCTGGTCTCGACTGGAGGGGAAGAGCAGAGTCAGCTGCCTCGGGGGCCCCACGAGTCCCAGGAGACAGATTCTCCATCTTGAACCTTCCCTCCTTCTTCCTTCCTGGGGGACTTCTAACTGTCCTCATAAGTCATGTCACCCAGTTCCATGTCCTCGGACTCCACCCCATGTCTGCCTGCTTCCTTCTCCCCATCCCCTAAATTCATAGTCAGTGTGACATTCGTGGAATTCTCAGTGGCTGATGCTGCACTTGGGAGCCACCTACTTCCTCTTCTCTCAGGCACAAGTCACACCCAGATGTGGGCAGTGGGCAGCTGGTTCAATGAATGACTCTTCTACTTACCCAGGGGGTCCGCCAACCCACAGCTCTGTTAAGTCAACTGCTGCATTTTTTGTCTCCCTTTCTGGTCCTTTCTTATAGGAAAATGTGCATTGGAAAAATAATGAAATTAATGCTAAGAATCCATTGCATGTTTTGAAACCATACAGAGCAGTGTTTGGGTTCATCCAGGATCTCTCTCTCTTTCTTTAAAAAATATATTTATTTATTTGGGTGCATTGGGTCTTAGTTATGGCATGAGGGCTCTTAGTTGTGGCTTGTGGGATCTAGTTCCCCAATTAGGAATTGAACCCAGGCCTCCTGCATTGGGATCCTGGAGTCTTGGCCACTGGACCACCAGTGAAGTCCCTCAGGAGAACTCTTTAAGTTCCATCCATCAGAGGCAGGGCCAGGACTTGAGTCTGGCACAGCGGTAGGACCAGCTGCAGAGCTTGCAGGGCTGGGGGAAAATCAAAATGCAGGGCCCTTTGCTCAGCATGTTTTAAGAGTTCCCAAATGGTGCAGCAGAGCCCTGAACTCAGCTGGGCACTGCCTCTTGGGGGTTCTGAGGGTATCTGACACAGGCTCTGGCTTTCACAGCCTCGCGGTTCATGGCCTACAACAAGCCGCTGAAGAACTCGCAGGATTTCACAGAGGCTCTGCGGGCAACTCGGGCACTGGCAGCCAACATCACCGCCGACCTGCGGAAGGTGCCAGGCACTGACCCAGATTTTGAGGTCTTCCCTTACTCGTGAGTGTGTGTGCTCCAGAGAGGGGTGTGGGTGAGGGTGCTGGGTTGGCGAGGGTGGCCGCGAGGGGGGGGTGGGCTCCAGCAGGCAGACTTCAGCTGAACCTGGACCCAGTGTTCATCTGGAAGTGGGCATGGGAGGCTGCGGAGCGGTGACTGTGCTCTGTGCCCCACAGGGTCACCAACGTGTTCTATGAGCAGTACCTGACCATAGTCCCTGAAGGGCTCTTTATGCTCACCATCTGCCTGGTGCCCACCTTTGTTGTTTGCTGCTTCCTGCTGGGCATGGACGTCCGCTCCGGCCTCCTCAACCTCTTCTCCATCATCATGATCCTGGTGGACACTGTGGGCTTCATGATGCTCTGGGACATCAGCTACAATGCTGTGTCCCTCATCAACCTGGTCACGGTAACCTGCTGGCTGGAGTGTCAGGGCTCTAGTGCAGGAAATGAGGCTCCCAGTTCTTTCTAGAACTGCTGGGTGGAGACCCCTGCCCCTGCCCTTGGGTGGCTGAAGCCCCCTTTCTTCCCTCAGGCGGTGGGCATCTCTGTGGAGTTTGTATCCCACATCACCCGCTCCTTTGCCATCAGTACCAAGCCTACCCGGCTGGAGAGGGCTAAGGAGGCCACCATCTCCATGGGCAGTGCGGTGAGTAGATGGGCTGCCTTGCATGGTCCTTGGCCAGCCACCCTGTGCCCAGTCTGACACTTGCGTGTGACCCCCAGGTGTTTGCAGGAGTGGCCATGACCAACCTGCCTGGCATCCTCGTCCTGGGCCTGGCCAAGGCACAGCTCATCCAGATCTTCTTCTTCCGTCTCAACCTCCTCATCACTGTGCTGGGCCTGCTGCATGGCCTGGTCTTCCTGCCCGTCATCCTCAGCTACCTGGGTGAGTGCCAGGCCCCTCCCGCAAAACTTCAAGCCACAGGCAAAATGCCAGGAACACTCACAGCCCCTCCTAACCTGGGACAGGCACTGCCCCAAATTGTGGGCACACAGTTCCTCCTGGTACAGGAGGAAGCTACAAATTTTTCATTTAGCATATGAAAACATCTTTTTTGGGTCAGATGTGTGTTTTAAACACATTCAGTGGCCATATGGTTCTCTGCTGCATGCCATTGAACTTTTGATCATGAAAAAATAGATTTTCACATTGAGAGGTGATGTGTACAGGTATGGACATGGACATGCAGAATAGAACAGGCCTTTCACAAAATAACACTGCCTAAGAAGCCTCAGGTATTTTCTGTTCTATCATTGATTTTTTAAAAAATTCTGGTGTTATCTGAGAAATTGATTTCATGACTCGTTCATGGGTGACAACTTGCAGTTGAATAATATATCCTTTGTATGGATTGGCCACAGTGCATTTAGCCAACTCCCAGTTGCTGGACATTAGGCTGTTTCTGGCATCACCGACTTGATGGACATGACTTTGAGCAAGCTCTGGGAGTTGGTGATGGACAGGGAAGCCTGGCGTGCTGCGGTCCATGGGGTAGCAAAGAGTCGGACACGACTGAGCGACTGGACTAGAACTAGAACTAGACTATTTCTGACTGTATCTTATTGCCAGTGCTGTGATGACTATCCTTTGTGGCTGAATCTTTGACCTCATTCTCCAATATATCCGAGAGAAAGTTCAGTCCATGAATACTGATTGTTCATTCCAACTGTTAACACCCTCCAAGAAGTTTTACCATTTAAACTCCTACTAGCAACATGCACATTTCTGTTTCCTCACTGGAGAGCATTCAGTTCAGTTTAGTCGCTCAGTCATGTGTGACTCTTTGCTACCCCATGGACTGCAGCATGCCGGGCTTCCCTGTCCATCACCAACTCCCGGAGCTTACTGTAGAGCACAGTTATTCTTTTTTGAAGAATTGTTTATTTATTGGCTGCTCTGGGTCTCTGTTGCTGTGGGCTTTCTCTGGTGCAGCGAGCAGGGGTTCCTCTCCTGTTGTGGTGCGTGGTCTCTTGTGGAGCACAGGCTCTAGAGTACACGGGCTTCAGGGGTTGCGGTGCATGAGCTTAGTTACCCCGAGACGTGTGGGATCTTAGTTCTTGGACCAGGGGTCAAACCTGTGTCCCCAGCATTGTCAGGCTGACTCCCAACCAGTGGACCACTAGAAAAGTCCCCATTGAGCACAGTTATTTACACATCCATCCCTCCACAGAGGTTTAAACGGGTGAAGCATTCCCCCATAGGGTAGGCAAGCTGAGAGCAGTTCAATTTTGCACTATTCCCTGACACCAGGAATAATAATAATGGTAATTTTAGATGGAACATATTAATAGAAAGGTGTGTTTGTGTGCTGTGCTAATAAATATATATTAATTTTGTTATCATCCCTGGAGGTAGGTGATGTTTTCATCCCCATTTCACAGATGAGGAACCTGAGACCCTTCCACCCCCGTAATAGAGCTGGTTACATGCAGTGTATTTGGAGGCCACATAGCACCAGCACCCCTATGCAAGGCACCCCAGTCTTGTAGAAACATCCTGACCCGCTTTGGAAGAGGACAGTGTGGTTGTTGGGGACCTCCCCAGAGGCTACCTGGCTGGGGAGCCACAGGTCCCACAGGTCATGGCCACCCCTTGGAGATTCTGAGTGGCCCGCCCCCTGCAGAGTGGCTGGGATCCTGACAGAGAGGCAAGTGGCAGGCGCAGGGGTCCTGGGTCCCCTCTCTGACCTGAGTCTGATGACAGTGAGGAATGGCTTCTCTCAGTAAGGAATGCTTGCACAGCATGTCCAAGGAAGACAGTAGGGGGAGGAAGTCACTGGCTATGGGTGGCTTGGGACTTCCCCTGCTAGACCCTGGATGGCAGGGACCTGCACGGGAAAGCAGGGGGGACCAGGGGCTGGGTGTGGGTGGCAACTGATGGTCACCAGCTTTTGGGGGGTATGGTGAAATGAGGGCTGGGGTGAAGGGCAGTGATGGCAGGTGGGGGGCTTAGGACTTAGCTCTCCCTCCCTCTCTGGAACTTCCATTTGAGGCTCCCACACACGCCTGCATCCCGCACCCAGCACGCCGCCTCCCTGACCGTGTTGCTCTGTGTCTGTCCCTCTACAGGGCCCGATGTCAACCCAGCTCTGGTGCAGCAGCAGAAGCAGGAGGAGGAGGCAGCTGTGGCCAAGGAGACCTCTTGCTCAAAGCACCCCGCCCCGATGAGCACTGATGATGGTGTCTACGTCAACTACAGCTTTGAACATCCTGTCAAGAGTGCAGGAGGCCTCGAGAGCTCTCCATCAGAGAATAGGCAGAAGTTCTGATGGGGCCAGAGCCACTGTCCAAGCTCATTGGCCATGACCTGAGGGGCCACAAAGGCTCCTCCTGGGGGTCCTTTGACCTATCCTTCCCCAAGCTCCTGAGAGATGCTGTCTCCATAGGACCGCCCACCATCGGTCACCCTCTGGCCACCAGATCTCACCCATAAGGACACCAATTGTGATGGAGGTGGCACGTGATGGCTTGGGTGTGACCTGGTCCAAATCCATCTCTTAAATTTGACACATGTCCTCCTCATGCAAGTTTTAAAACTTTAGTTCCATATATGTGAACAACATATTCATTCACATTTAAAATTTTCCTTGATACCATATGTGACCTATGCTTTTGCAATGAGGTTTTTTTTTTATGCAGCATACATTTTTTCGATTTATTCATGTCGATACATGGAGATCTAGTCCAATCATTTTAACTGCAACACAGCTTTCCATTGTGTGAATGAACAGGATGTTTTTTATCCATTCCCCTGCTAGTGGGCAAGCACATTGTCCTCAATTATTTTTCTGCTATAAGTCCACAGTCACTTATGTGGAATTTCAGAACCACCAGAACTCTGAAAACCTAGTGCGTTTGTCTTTTTCTTTTGTAAGTTTGGGACAAACTCATTTTGTAGCAAAGACTGATCAGACACAATATATCTATTTATACTCTTTATAAATAGGCTTCCCTGGTGCCTCAGATGGTAAAGAATTTGCCTGCAATGCAGGAGATTCAGGTTCTATCCTTGGGATGGGAAGATTCCCTGGAGAAGGAAATGGCAACCCACTCCAGTATTCCTGCCTGGAGAATTCCATGGACAGAGGAGCCTGGCAGGCTATAGCCCATGGGGTTGCAAAGAGTCAGACACAACTGAGCGACTAACACTTCTCTCTCTTTTTTTCATAAATAGGATACTTACACTCTTCAACCAACTTGATGTGAATAGTCATATATTTCAGCACATTAACAAGTTTGATTTCATGTTGCTACCCCAGATCCTGATGAGGTCTAATATCTAATGTACTGTAAGCATCAAATTACCTTTCTAAAAAAATGTTCTAAATTCTGAAATTCAGCTCGCGTATGGGATTTCAGGTATGGAACCATGGACCTGTGTGATGGACAGGTATTTACAAGTCTCCTGTCTATGTGTGGGGAGCTACCATCGCTGTAGCACTGAATGGATACAGACTAGTGCCTTCCAGGGCATCTGCCCTATTCACACCTCCACCAGCAGGGGATAAGGGTGCCTCTTTCCCTGCACCAATACCAACACAACGCTCCACTTGTTTCTGGGAGGGAGGGGAGTGGGGTTATAGATTGTTATCCCTTTTTAAAAAATACTTTTTAAAAAGAAACCTTTTTTATTTTAGAATAGTTTTACAGAAAAATTACAAAGATAATACAGAGAGTTCCTGTATGACCCCTGCCCGCCCCTCAAAATTTACTCGAGTAACACATTAGTGTGATACACTTGTCAGTGTACCATGAATGACCCAGTACTGATAATTACTACTAACCAAAATCCGTATTTTGTTTAGATTTCCATAAATTTTACCCAGGGTCCTTTTTCTGAGCCAGGATCCTGTCCAGGACACTCCACAACACTCAGCTGTTATGTCTACTTAGGCTCCTTTCATTTCTGACAGTGTCTCAGGCTCCCCTTTGTTTTTGGTGACCTGGACAGCTGAAGACTGGTCAGGTGTTTTAAAGAATGTCCTTCAAGTGGGGTTTGTCTAGTGTTTCTCCCGATTAGACAAAGGTGATGGGTTTTTCAGAGGGAGACCACGAGGCAGAGAGCCGGTCTCAGCCCATCGTGTCAAGGGTGCCTGCAGTCACCATAACTTGTCGCTGACATGCTGACCCTGACCATCTGGCTGAGGTTGTCGGCCAGGCGTCTCCTCTGTACACTTATCTTGCACCTGTTTGCATGCTGCACTCTTTGGAGGGAAGTTGCTATGCACAGCCCACACTTAATGGTGAGTGGTTATGCTCTACTTCCTGGAGGGTGGAGTATTTACATAAATTATCTGGAACTCTGCTGAACAGGAAAATTGTTCTCCTCCATTTATTATTTATTCAGTATGCTATCTTTATCAGTATGGAACCAAGGATGCTCATTTTTCACTTTGGGTTTTAATATAGTGACTATTTGCTCCACATTTGGCCATTGGGAACTCTTATAGTTGGCTCCTAGGTCCCTTTGACATATTCTCTTCACTGTGGGTTTTTTCCCCACTTTTGAGCACTTCCGTACTTCCTGGAATTATAAGATGGTACAGGCTCAACTTGTATATTTCTGTCCCAGTCCTAGAGTCAGCCATTTCTCCCAGGAGTTCCAGCCCTTCATCTGGAGATAACATTAGAAATCAGGATCTGGGCGTTCAGTGCGTGTTGCAGCTGGGGCTTTGTTGCTTCTGATCCTCTCAGCTGAGAGAGCAAGGGCATACATATGTGAATACTGACCTGTATATAGACACATTTCTAGAAATATTTCTATGAAAAGCCATCTGTATCTACACTAAGCTAAACAGGAGTTTATGCTAATGCCTCCAGTTCTAACCCATAACCACATGAATCATTCTGGACTGCTTTCTTGCTTCTCTGTAGCCTCTCATGCCACTAAGGAGAAGCCGGGCTCCACCACCCTCACCATTTACTTAGTTGTTGATTACCTTTATACATATGTAGGAGTCTCAGAAATGATAACCTGCACTCCTGTGGAAAACAACTTTAGAATTTAGTATTTATGTGCAATTCCTTTTGCCTTTAGTCTTACAGACACCATTCTTTCCCAAAGTTACTTGGGTTAGCATCTTTCAGATGGGGTCAGTATCCCTTTCAGAGAAGCTGCTTCATACATTACAAAAATATTTATTTATTTATTTTTGGCTGAGCTAGGCCTTTGTTTCTGCCTTCAGGCATTCTCTAGTTGCGGAGATCGGGGGCGAATTTTTAGTTGTGTTGCATGGGCTTCTCATTGCAGTGGCTTCTGTTGTTGTAGAGCACAGGCTCTAGGTGTGTGGGTTCAGTAGTTGTGGGGCACGGGTTTAGTTGTTCTGCAGCATGTGGAATATTCCCAGACCAGGGGTTGAACTCGTTTCTCCTGCACTGGCAGGATTCTTAACCCCTGGACCACTAGGGAAGCCCTTATACATTTTTAATATAGTTAGATTCTTGCATCACATTCTTTATTCCATTCTGATTTTATAAAATCACGTGTGTAAAAGTTTCTTGGGGGTATTCAGGAGAACACGATCCCTGGTTGATCCTCTAGCTAGACCCAGGCGATGGGAGACTCCTCACCCTTTCCTCTATCCTTGTAATGTATGCTCTGCCTACCATCCCCACAGCGAGAATTGTTTTCAACAACATCTTCCTCTCAACACCTTGAGAGAGGAAGGTGCTTTTGAGACCATCTGGACAGTGTATGTGATTGAACCCATTTAAGGTGTTTGTATAAATGTTTAAGATTCTGGCAAAGTGGACGTGAAAATATACTGGTCTTGTGGCTGCCCAGGACAAGTCTTGTAACTTTCCTTGCTTATTAAACCTCCTACCTACCAGTCTGAAGTGACCTGCCTCTTTCTTCCATCTCTCCTTGCTCTGTGTATACAGAGACTAGATTGTGAACAAAGATCCACTCAAAGTATTAGGACAGACCAATGGATATTAATGTGACAAAGTAGGAGACATTTATTGATACAGTTTCAGATTTCACAGTGCAACTAATCTTTAAGAAACTACAATTTGTTGAATGTTGGTGTGTTTCCAAGAATAATATTCACATTTATTTGAAAAGGCAATTAAACAGCTATTTGTATAAGACTGGGTTTCTCATACTTCAATCAAAACACCATACTGCAATGCAGTGAACGCAGCAGATGTGAGAATCTGGCTGCTGTCTTCAATTCAATTAAGCTAGATAGTAAAGAGATTTGCAACAATTTAAAAGGATGCTTTGCTTCTCATAAACTTTTACTGCTCTGAAGAATATTACTTTTTTACAAAAAATGTTAACATGTTTTTATTATGTTAAAATGCATATTTAAACATTTTCTGTTTTTATGTCCAATATGGTAACTATCAATAAACATAATACACATAAAATTTATGGAAGACTCCAAAGAGTCTTTGATATATTTTAAGAATGAAAATGGGTCTTTTTGTTTTTCTCTTTTTGGTCATGGCGACACTTGTGGGATCTTAATTTCCGGACCAGGGATTGAACCTGGGCACTCTGATGTGAGAGTGCAGAGTCCTAACCACTGGACCCTCAGGGAATCCCCTGTAAATAGGTCCTAAGTCCAAAAAGTTTCAGAACTGCTGCTCTAGAGCAATTTATCTGAGTTTGACTTTGTTTACAATTCATCAGAGTCCATACACTATGAAGATACATGTTAACTTGTAGATTTTAGGCCAACAGAGATGCAAATCATTTCTACCCACTAGGAAAGATAATCTACATCATTTTATAGGACACCAGTCAGCTTTGTATCCAATCTAGCCATCTTACTCTGTTTTCTGAAAGAGTTACAAATACCCAGTTTCTCGAAAAGCTTCTCCAAACTAGCTTTATCATATCATTGGTTACTGTTAATTAAAATGGATAAATCTCTTACGTGTTCATTATATATTTGAATAAGTGTTATGTTTTGAGTTTCAGATTATGCTTTGACAGACCCTTAGAACACGTATACATGCTATGTGTATATATACATACACTATACGTACATATGTATATACTACATACACATATATATACGTATATGTATATTTCACAGGATGGCACACCAGATTCTCTATTCTGCATCTAGCTCTTTCCATTTAATACTGGTACATGCACTCACTTGACAATCTTGTCTTCTTTTATTTATGCACATCACTTTGCATTTCACCCAAGCCTACGTTAATAACGGGAAACACACCAACAAAAAGGTCGCATTTTCCTCTTTGGACTCGCAAGCAAAAGGTTCCCGCTGTCCTGCCTTGTTTCTGGACATCCATTCTGGAACACAGCCCACACACCACGTGACAACAGCGTGTCTCACGTAACAGTTGTTGCCCGCGCTACAACTCTTCCGCCAGTTTCCAACATGGCCACTAGGCGCCCTCAATGCCGCAGCCCCGGGCCCTTTTCCGCTTCGGGGCCCACTTCTGCTCCTCAGCGAGACCGCCCGAGAAGCCCGGGGGCAGTAGGGGCGGTACCCGGGTCCAGTCGGCTCCAGCGCAGTCCAGCGCAGCTCCACCGCGGGGGCGAACAAGCCCGGACCGGAAGTTTTCCGGGCGCGCTAGCGGCCGGGGCCGTTACTGCAGAGCACCGGAAGTGGCCATAGGCCAGCGTCCGGGCCGCGCCCGCAGTGAGTGAGCTTTCCTCCGGCCGGCGACGCCATGGAGCCCGGGGCGGCCGAGCTGTACGATCAGGCCCTGCTGGGCATCTTGCAGCACGTGGGCAACGTTCAGGACTTTCTGCGTGTGCTTTTCGGCTTCCTCTACCGCAAAACGGACTTCTACCGCCTGCTGCGCCACCCGTCGGACCGCATGGGCTTTCCCCCGGGGGCCGCGCAGGCGCTGGTGCTGCAGGTAATGCGCGGCGGGGCGGGAAGCTCTGGGTGAGGTGGGGAAAGATCGTGGGAGCCACGACCCCCGCGAGCCCACTCCCGTAGTCCCCGACTCTCTGGGAGCTCAGGCTCCTGCGAGCCCGCCGCTTCCTCCGCTGCCGACCTCAGTTCATCCTCTGGCGCTTTCCCCGACCCGCCTCCTGCGGCCGCGGCTTCTGCCGAGATGCTGGTCTGTTATCAGTTTACTTCTGTGCGAGAGATGCCGGCTCTAGAGCAGCCTGGTCCGATAGGGTGCATTTGGATATCAGAAGCTTAGGGCCTCGGTCAGCTCCAGCAGCGCGTAACCCTTCGAGTGACAGGGCCGGCCAGTCAGAGAATGAAAACAGTGCAGGCTAGACTGAGGAAGGGGCGGCGGCAGCCCGGACACCTGCACACCCCAGAACTGCAACTATTGGACGAGGGGGAGGCTGTGTGATGGGTGTCATTCTCTTATTTGAACTGTGACTTTTCACGTCAAAGACAGTCAGAGTATAATAGTACTTAATAAGTTTACATATGAGCATATATCTGTGCATCCCAGGTTAAGCTTATGTTGGAGGCTATCATTCACTGAAGTTGACGGGGTATTTGAAATGAGTTCACAGTCTCAGCCGCCGCAGGCATTGGAGATATACTGGTTATGCGGATGGTTAAATAACGGTTTCTCTGCTTGGGACACTTACGCTATATTTAAAGAGATGAAATACGGTAGCAGGGACCTTTGCCTGTTACCTGACAGAGCCATTGGAAGGAATGGAATAGAAATGATCTTTTGGAAATGAAGACAAGTTTTGTAGAGTAGGTGGAATTTTGATGGGATCAAAGGAGGATATTCAGTCAAGCATTGAGCCAGGAACCTGAGAAGGTAGAAATGCTGGCGATACCTCTCACTGTCATCTAGCACTTTACAGTTTATGAAGTGATTTCAAAGGTTCACCTCGTGAAGTCTTGCTACTCGCTTCAGGTTGGTCCGATATTACTTTCCTAAGTGCCTGCCTGAAGAAACAAAAGCTTAGAATGTTTGAATAACTACCAGAGATAATATGGTCAAATGAAGAGTGAGGTTGGTATTCATTTTGAAAACTTAAGGCTGTTCCTCATCCTTGTAGTGGTTAAGTACCATTCAAGTGATCAGAGAACTGTGTGTCAGAGATGGTTTTTAGCAAATCCTTTGGCAAATTAATAATTTCACGGAAGTCTGTGAAATAGATAAGGTTGAATTTTATGTGGCAAATGAGGGTGCCAGTTCAAGCAGATCAGGTGGTTTGAGCTCTATGACCTCATCATAGAGCTAGAGCTCTAAACTTCATTTTTCCAATTCCATATCTTTCTGTTCTGTTATTTAACCAGTCCATTGTAGAGTGGCAACACTTTTGTCTAGGGTGATCTTTTGCAGAAAAAAGAAAGGAACATTTACTGAGCACCTAGTATGTACTAGCTGTTATGTAATTTTTTTTCTAGGTTGTCATTTGTTCCTAACCTGAAAAGGTTGATCTTTCTCCTTGTTTTACAGGTGAACAGACAGAGGTAATTCATGAATCTGGTAACAGTATGTAAGACACCTACTATGTTTTAGACACTCTCAAAGGTTAAGACTTGGTGAACAGGTTAATAAAGTGGAGGTGGGGAACAAGGCAGAGAGAGGGGTGGGATGGGCCAGAGGTGACCCAAGGTTTCAGACCAGGGCACTGTAATATCCGTAATACATTCACTGTACTGTCACCTGAGTATAGGGGAAGAAGCTTAGTTTTAGACAAGTTGAATTGGAGATTGCAGACAAAAAGTCTCTGTCCATAGGCTGTTGAATTGTGGGACTGAATCTCATGGGAGGTAGAAGAATCTGAGTGGTTTGAAGGAAAGGAGCTGAAGGTGGAGGAGCAGGCCAGAGAGAAGGTGCCTTTGGAGGGAAGGTCCCCAGAGAAGAAACTGGAGAACCTAGGGGCTGTGGGAGTGGGAGGGGGATGGAGGGAAGTGGGCAGGGCAGTAAGTTCCTTGGAAACGAGAAGGGTCAATTTCTAACAGGTAGTTAAGAGGAGTGTAGTGTTTTTTGAAAGTGGTTCTCAATCGTCAGCATTGCTCAAGGAACTTTAAAAGGGCAGATCAGTTCAGTTCAGTTCAGTCGCTCAGTCGTGTCCGACTCTCCGCGACCCCATGAATCACAGCACGCCAGGCCTCCCTGTCCATCACCAACTCCCGGAGTTCACTCAAACTCATGTCCACAGAGTCCGTGATGCCATCCAGCCATCTCATTCTCCGTCGTCCCCTTCTCCTCCCGCCCCCAACCTTTCCCAGCATCAGAGTCTTTTATCCCCTGGTTATTTTGGTTGAGTAGATCAGGGTAAATCCTGGGGACATGTTCTTTTATTCACAGAGGCATTGGGCAGTGGGGTGCTTGGGGGTCTCTTCAGAACTCAGGCAAAGAGAGTTTGGATGGGAGTATTGTAGTGCTGCATTCTGGAACTCCTGATTTCCCCTGATATTTTGGGGTATGGGATGTTTGTGTGGTTTAAACCTTCTTCAGCTTTTCCCCCCAGTTCTAAAGGCTTGCACAGCCTGGCTGTACAGTTTGAAGGACCTTCAGCAGGAAAGATGCATGTGGAAATTGTATTACACTCCCTTATTTATTAGTATATTTTAAGAAAACAGTAATTTAGACTGACATTTTGTTCATTTCAGTTGAACCTGTGTTTATTCTGGAGTTCAGTTTGGGAAGCCTGCTTAAAAGGTTCCCCCCCACCCCACCACCCCATGAGAGTTAGGAAAACAAGCTCTTTTTGCTCCTCCCTGTGCTTCTTGGGGAGTCTTGGGAGAATCACTCTCCTCTCTGTCAGTTGAGAAGGTTGATTGGAGGTCAGGGACACGTCTTCCAGCTCCGCAATCCAGGATTCTGAAATGAGTGCTGAGGTCAGCGGCGATGTGAGAGGTGAAGCAGGTGTCATCTTAGAGGAGGCGGGGGTGCTGAGTAAGCAAGGGCAGTGGGGGCCACGGTTTCATCAGGAGTATGAGGCCTGGGGTCCAAGCGAGGTCCCCAGCGTTTGGAGAGAGCCCTTGCCGTTATTTCTTTTCTGGAGTTAAGATGGTGTGGTGTGTCAGGAAGACGATCGGCTCTGAGGGCAGTGGGTCTGGTGTCTGGTGTCATCGACATAGGTGTGAGAGGTGTGAGTCGGGCTCAGGTTCTCTGGAGAAGCAGAGATAGGTACTGTTTCTAGTTTTTAACCTTAGGATTTCCCTTGCCTTCCTCTGCCTACATTTCCTTTCAGTGTTTAGTGTGCTTCCTGTATAATTTTTTGCTTTCTTCTTTCATTGGCAGGATCTTGGGCAAGTTACGCTCTGAGTGTAGTTTTCCCTCTTCTTTGAAACATCAGTGCTGTCTTCCTAACAGCATTGTCCCGAGGGTCGTGAGAGAATGTTTATAAAAACACTGACATTGTAACTTCTCTTGTTCTGTCTTCTGGCCCAGTGCACACAGCAGTTATTTAGCCCTTGTCTGCATTCTGCTGCTGCTGCTGCTGAGTCACTTCAGTCGTGTCCGACTCTGTGTGACCCCATAGACGGCAGCCCACCAGGCTCCCCCGTCTCTGGGATTCTCCAGGCAAGAACACTGGAGTGGGTTGCCATTTCCTTCTCCAGTGTGTGAAAGTGAAAAGTGACAGTGAAGTCACTCGGACTCCTACACACTTTATTTTGTTAAGACTACTTTTTAGAGTAGTTTTAGGTTCAGAACAAAATTGAGGGTAAAGTACAGCGATTTCTCGTTTACCCCCTGCCACCCCTACCCCTACAGCTTCCCCTGTTGTCAATATCCCCCACCAGAGTGGTGCATTTCTTACAATGGATGGACCTGCACTGACATATCATAGTCACCCAAACCCAGACTTTACTTTGGAGATCATTCTTAGTGTTGTTCACTTTATGGGCTTTGGACAAATGTATGATGACATGTATCCCTCATTATGACATCACACAGAGTATTTTCACTGCCCTAAAAAAATCCTGTGTAGTCTTACCTGTTGATTCCTTCCTCCCCTCAACCTCTGGCAGTGACTGGTCTTTTTGTTGTCTCTAAAGTTTTGCCTTTTCCACAGTGTCATATAGTTGGAATCACACATTGTGTAGCATTTTCAAATTGGCTTCTTTTACTGATATGCATTTAAATAACCTCCATGTCTCTTCATGGCTGATAGCTCATTCTTTTTATGGCAGAATAATATTCCATTGTCTGGATTTACCAGTTTGTTTATCCCATCATTTATTGAAGGATATCTTGGTTGCTTCCAAGTTTTGGCTATTATGAATAAAGTTGCTATAAACATCCGTGTACAGGTTTTTGTTGGTACATGTTTTCAACTTCTTTGGGTAAATACCAAGGAGCATGGTTGCTGGATTGAATGTAAGGGTCTCCTCCCACCCACTTTTCAAGGTGGATCTTCTGGCTTTCCTGTCTTCAGCTTCCATAAGAGATGTTTCTTGATGAACCCACCTCTTGGCGCTGTGACGTTTCCTCCTGTCATCCCTCTGGAAGAGGTACCTTTCATTCAAGGTCTGATTCAGACCCCCTTCTTCTAAGAGATGTCCTTAGCTCTCTCTCACCAGAATGCTTGTTTGCACCCACATTCCGATGGCATCACACGTATCTATCACAGCCTCTCCTGTCAGACTTGTCACTTATGGGTCTGTCCTGGCCACACTTCAGGGTCATGTGCACCCTTGAATAGTGCATGCAAAATGCTGCTTTCCTGTGCACTTTTTGGATGGACAGTTGCAGCACCTTTTTGGGTGTGACTGTGTCCCAGGGAAGATTAATGACTGATCCACGTGCCAGAAAATTGAGTTCTTCAAGGGTGGGAGCTGTCATTGGATTTTTGGTGCTCCTGGCAAGTTGTAGGCACATTGTGACTATCTTTTGAATTCCCAGGGTAAGACTTGCACTGTCCCTCCTCCCATGCAGTGTAGGAAAATAGCAGCAGTCCAGTGAGCCGGCCTGTATTGTGGATTGAAATTCAGCTAATTCCCCATCTTCCCTTTTTGCATCTGAGTTGTTGGTGCCTTTATAGCTCTCAGCACCAGACAATGGGTTCTGGGTCTGTAGAAGTAATGACGGATGAGACCATTTAGTTATGCATCCTTTTGACGTAATTGTTGGGCTCATAGACGTGTAAATATTGTGAGCCTTGGCTTGTAAGAGTTTCACATTTTCATTGATTTTGGAACTCCCCTGTTAAAGATTGTTTTCCTAGTGGCTTTTGGTGAAGCTGAAGTGCATTTCCATTTTGCCAGTGGGAAGATTTTCTTATCTATTGCTTTCTCATTCTTTTTTTTTTAAACCAGATTTTGCTATATTTCTACAGAATGTGTGATACAGTACTGGCAGATGAACTCAACACTGAATTGCTGTTTGATTTTAGGTATTCAAAACCTTTGACCACATGGCCCGTCAGGATGATGAAAAGAGGAGAAAAGAGCTGGAGGAGAAAATCAGGAGGAAGGAAGAAGAGGAGGCCACGGTGGTGGCAGCTGCCACAGCGGAGCAGGAGCCAGTCCCAGCCCCAGTTCAGGAGGTGGAGGTAGACTCCACCACAGACTCAGGTGGGCCTCAGGAGCCCCTAGGCCCACAGGGCGCCCTGCCGAAAGTGGCTGTTGACTCTGGGGAGGCAGAGCCACCAGGAGCAGATGCTGGCGCTGCTGAAGTCCCCAAGGAACCACCAGCTCTTCCCAAGTAAGAATTTCTACTTGGCTGCTTCTTTCTTTTTCTTTCCCCCCATCATGGTTTATTACGAGATACTGAGTATAGTTCCTTGTGCCATACAGTAGGATCTTGTTGTTCATCCATTTTATACATAGTAGTATGTGTCTGATAATTTAAACTTATAACTTATCTTCCCTTTTCTCTTTGTTAACTGTAAGTTTGTTTTCTGTGTCTGTGGGTCTGTTTCTGCTCCGTGTATAAGTTCATTTGTATCTTTTTTAGGTTTCACATTTGAGTGATATATTTGTTTTTTTCTCTGTCTGGCTTACCTCACTTGGTACAATAATCTCTAGGTCTATCCGTGTTGCTGAAGATGGCACTATTTCCTTCTTTTTTTTTTTAATAGCCCAATAGCATTCCAGTGCGTGTGTGTGTGTGTATCACATCTTCTTTATCCACTCATCTGTTGATGGACACATATTGCTATCATATCTTGGCTATTGTAAACTGGGGTGCATATGTCTCTTCAGATTAGAATTTTCTCTGGGTGTATGCTCTGGATATAGGAGTGGTATTGCTCGATTTTGTGGTAACTCTATTTTTAGTTTTTTAAGAAACCTGCATGGTGGCTGTTCCAATTTACATTTTCACCAACAGTGTAGGAGGCTGGCCTTTTCTCTACATCCTCTCCAGCATGCATTGTTTGTAGGGTTTTTAGTGATGGCCATTCTGACCAGTGTGAGGTGATACTTCATGGCAGTTTTGATTTGCATTTGTCTAATAGTGATTTGATCATCTTTTCATGTGCCTGTTGGCCATCTGTATGTCTTCTTTGGAGAAATGTCTGTTTAGGTCTCCTGTCCATTTTTTGTTTCGGTTCTTTGTTTTTTTGTTACTGAGTTGTATATTATTTGTATATTTTGAAATCTATAGGTCAACTAGTTCAATCTTCTTCCTTTTTCTCTCTGTAAGGTAAGGTAATAGTCTGCCCACAGTCATACAGCCAGTTAAGAGCTTGAGCCAAAGTTAGAGCACTGGGTTCATAGAGTTAATGCTTTCCCATGAGACCTGCTTATCCGTGTGGAAGTTTCTCCTCAGAGTCTTGATTCTTTTCTTCCCCTGCAGAAGTAAGTGCTGAGATGCAGGCCTACGATCCTCTTGGTCTGATGGACACGTGAAGAGGTTGTCTGATATGGGGGACTGTGGACCCAGAGCTCCCCCCAAAGTCTGCCATTTAGTAAATGTATTATCTTGGGCAAGCAGGGTCACTTTTCTGTGTCTCAGTTTTCGCCCTTGCAATGCAAAGGTGGTAATTACAGCACCTGCCTCGCTGGCTGTCGTGACTATTGAATGAGCCAAGGATCATACAGCTACTGAGTGGGAGGGCTTCAGTCAGGCCCTGTGTTGGTACTTGTCTTCACTTCTCAGAGGTTCCGTTTGCTGGTGCTTCCCTGCCCTCGTTTGGGTGAGAAGAGCTGTTACCTCCTTGTGTATGAGCTGAGGCAGTGTCTGAAAGAGCATGCCGCTTCTGGCCTGTTTCTGTTTTTAGGCAAATCTGCTTTCTTCTCTCTTTAATAGGACCACTCCCTCCCCTCTCCTGGGCTGCCTCTCCTGCCTCATCCCTTCTAACTTCCCTTCCCTTCTGTTCTTCCCTCTCCTCGCACTCTGCCTGTGACCTTTTCTGGGGAAAATGAAATTTTTTGGAGACAGGTTGGGGCAAGACAGCAGTCTGAAAGCCTGAGGTCGATTGCATGGAGGATCAGTGCCCGTAACTACCATGTGTTCAAGAAGGGGTTAACTATGTGTGAGAAAAGCCTGGAAGGAAACATTATGAGTGGAATTGTGAGTGGTTTTCATTGCCTTTGTTCTTCCTTACTGTATTTTCTAATTTTTCTACAGTGAGTTGTATACTTCGGTTTACTAATTTTTGGCATTCTTTTTATAATGTCTAAAAACTCTATTAAAAGAGGGGCTTTGTTTTTGATTCATGAGTAATAGATTAGAATAGCTGCCTTGTTGTTTTGCAGAGACCCTATTCTTAGACCAGTGAGTTGTGTTCTGGGTTAGTATCAGTGTTGGTTTTGTGAATCCTACCCTGGTGTAAGTATAGACTGAAGACTTGGGTGTGTTCCAGAAAACCTTAGACTGATGCTACAGGCTCAGTGGTTCCAGAGACTGAACCTTCTTGGCCTTCAGGTACTTGCTGATTTTCTCTGAGCAAAATAAGAAATTGTGGTCCAGATCTCTAGCTCGCTCTGAAAGGCACTGCTGGGGCAGCTCTGAAATGGAACATGAAAGCCATCCTTGTCCCCCAAGTCCCTCCAGTCAGTGCCCAGAATCACTTACCCTGTGAACTGTAGATCTGGAAAGTGAAAGAAAGTGAAAGTCGCTCAGTGGTGTCCGACTCTTTGTGACCCCATGGGCCTGCCAGGCTCCTCTGTCCATGGAATTCTCCAGGCCAGAATACTGAGTGGGTAGCCGTTCCCTTCTCCAGGGAATCTTCTCAACCCAGGGATCGAACCCAGGTCTCCCGCATTGCAGGCAGATTCTTTACCATCTGAGCCATCAAGGAAGCCCCTGTAGATCTAGGGATTCTGTTAATTAAATAACCTAAGACAGTTACTCTTTAGGTAGCCACACAGAAGCACTGCCTTTCTTGGGCACCCTGTCCAAAAACTAGTTAACTGGAGTCTGATTTCCAGTTTAAGATGACTGATTTCTGATTCCTCCTGCTTGCTACCCGTTTGCTGGTGGTTCTGCCCAATTTTGGGTAGTGGTGATGGCAACTTCTCTCAATCTACAGGCAAATCATTCTTTGGAGTCAACTCCTTGTCCCCAGCCTGCCAACCACGGGTTAAAGTTTTTGCAGTGTACATTTTCACTTATACATAAAATAATGTACAGATTTTTAACACGTAAATCCACATGCCACCTCAGTGCTTAAGGTGCCCAGTTTTATTCCTTAGAGAAGAGAGAATTTGGGCACACATTTCCTTGTCCATACAAGATAGCTTTGAGAACATGCTTACTTTCTGCAGAGGAGCTTCACAGTATATGAAGTGTCACAGCTTCACAGTGTCTGAGGTGAAGATACTGTAAAAAGTGCTGCTTAGAGTCCCAGTGTTTCTATTGTACTTGACCCAGCGAACTGTGCTCAAAGGACTTTTAGGGATACTGCTGGGAAACTTTCAGAAATGCTGATGGCATTACTGTTGCTGTGGAAGGAGAGGGATGCAAAACCAGTAGCATCAACATCCTAATCGTTACATCGGACACCTCTCAGAGCAGCTGGTGGATGGGGTTTGCCTGTGTCTGGTCCCACTTTGGTGGCTATAGGTCCTGCAGTTTTGCTCTGGATCTGCAGGTGTCGCTGTAGGCAAAACAGTGATAACGGCACTTGCTGGTGCTGGAGTGCTGACAAAGATGTCCGAAAGGCTGTACTACCTCTGGCTTTTGCCTTTATAAAATCATGAACAGAATTTTTTAAGAAGAAGAAAAAGGAAAGAAAGCATTATTGGCCCTTCCACAATGTAACCTTGAACTGTGCAGGTTCACCTATACATGGATTTTTTTCAGTAGCAAATACTACAGTGCTACAGAATTCCTGAGTCCCTCCTGAGCTACCCATCTTCCTGCACAGGGAAGCAGACAGAAAAGCCTCATGAGAAGCGGGGTGTCATGGAACTGCTTGATGTGTTGACCTGTCTGGTAAAGTCCTGGTAGAAAAAGGGTGTGTTAGAAAGCTGCTCAGTGCTTCTCTTATTTTGGGTGGCATGGCCTTTGTGTTCAGTTATTCCAAGGATCCAGATGCTTCTTGGGAAGGGGATGGTGTAATTTGGAAGAGAAGTTTCAGATTTCCGATAGTATCCTCAGCAGATGTTTCATCTTCATCACGCCTGGTGCGTTTGCCCCAAGCACAGCACGTTCTTCCGTGATTTTGTCCACTCGGCAAGGTCTTGCAGTACTTCTGTTCTGCTGCCTGCCACAGGTAATCGCGTCTCCGTGGAGCGTGTGTTTCATCTTACTATTGGTTTATGATTGGTTCTCACATCTTTCAGCATTGGACAGAGACTTACTCAGCCTGTCTCTGGTCCTAGCTCCATGTTAGGTGAGTGTCCGATGCGTCTGAGTTCATTCCTTAGTGCCTCTCCTTTGGTTCTGCTAACCCACAACCTGTGACATCTCTGCCTGAGAGATGTAGAGGGCATCTCTGCGTGGGCTGTCACAAGAGCAGAAAGGTGAAGTTTTCTGCTGGAGCATCCTCCCTGCGTGCAGTCACGCTGCCTGAGAGCTGGCTTCCTGGGTTTGTCTCTAAACAGGGTCCTTCCTTTGTTGGTCCCTGCTTTTTCAGGTGCCCATTGCAGGAGGCCCTTTGATAGAGTCACGTGGACATATCGGAATGCCACCCCAAGTACCCGCCCTGTCGGCTTATGGTGAAGATTGACTGAGGTCAGTGTGTAAGACCTGATGAGCAGGAGTCCTGCACATAGTGAGCCCTCAAGTAGGTACTGTTCTCAGTATTGCTTTTCTTTACTTAAACAAGAACAGACTGTTTTTCTTCTTCATTATAATCAATGTAGGCTATTTGGATAACAAAGTTAAGGGTAAAAGGACAAGAAAACATCCTACCATTTCCCCTTAATTTTATGGGATATTTCTATAATTTTTTTCTATGCATATAAACATGTGCATGCGTGTGTTTGAACACACACACACACACACACAGTATGCTTATAATATAGTTGTCTTACACTTGGCTTCTGTTTTGCTGAACATTGTATGCTGAGCATTTCCTGCATCCCTTTTGCTGATTTTGATTTCATGTTGTGTGTGCTGTTGAGTGTCGTGTGTCCAAGAGGTTCGTTTGCTCATATTAGGGTGCTGGCTGTAAGCATACATTTTGAGAATAGTAAGTGGAAAGCCAGAGGTCCAGGGATGTCTGCCTGCTTTCCCCATAAACACAACTCTCAGACCTCATTGGGGCTGTGCTGGGCCCGCCTGCCTCAGGGTCTGTTTTCAGTCTCATCCAGTATAGAAGCTGCTGTCCCACCCAGTGATTCACCCTGAAACTGCCCCTTATCTAAGGAACCTCAGGTGTAAGAGACCTCAAGGATTTGATTTAAATCACAAGTCAAGAAAGCATGATATAGGTTGTTTCCTAGAAGTATTTTTTTTCCTCTAGAAACAGTATATTCCTGTTTTCATTTTGGAATTTGTTTCTAGCTTCTAGGCTTCATTTAGAAGAGGTTAGCCTGTATATCTTACAGCAGTGACTTAGGTTTATTGGAAACTGAAGCCGTATCATAAAAATGACCTGGTGTCCTAGCCTGTGAGAGTGAACATGAGTGTATGGGGAAGGAGGGGGCCAGTGAGACTCCCCCAGGGAGCTCTTCCCTCGCCGGAAATGTGTACTTCAAGATGCCAGAGCCTGACGCTCTTCTTTTCCACCGACAGGGAATGGAGAGAGCATTGTGAAGTGCTTTGCTTGAAGCCACAGTTAGAAGGCAAGGCCAGAGTCAAGGGGAATTGAAGCAGTACCCAGTGTGCTTTGGGGCCCAGATGTTCTCTTTGTTGTGTTAAGAAAAAAAAGAAAACAGCTATTACCAGAACTGTCTGAGAGATACTTTTCAAAAGTAACACGGTCGGTTTCTATTTGAGTATTTTTTGGTAGCACTAAAGAAACATAACTTTTTATGCTTCCTTTTTTTTTCTGTTAAAAAAAAGTATATGCACCTTGTGAAAAATGTATTAAGTTGAATTTAAGTACAAAGGGGAGAAGATGGAAGAATGTCGTGGATCTGTGTGTACTCATTGCCAACCCTGGCACCTGGCCATTTCTCCCCTTCCTGTATTATTTAGAAGTGAGTTTTACCTCATCTTTTCATCCATAAATGTTTTCAACCAGTGTTTAAACTTCCAGTTTTTCATAGTGTCATAATTTTTAAAAAAAAGTTTAAATCTATAAATTAAAGGCTCCAACCACATATTGCTTATAGTTGACCCTCTGCTTTTATATTCTCAAAATTTATTTGTTTAAAAATAAAAAATCAGGTTGTTGATATGTTGAGTTTCCCACTCCCTGATTATTATGTAGTAGAGTAAATTAGCAGTTGGATTTAGGGTAAATACTTTTGAAAGTTATGTGAGTGTGTACTGAAAATGAGTTCTCCCCAAAGTCAGCCATTGTCCATACTTTTGTAAAAACTTTTTGAATTTATTTATTTTTAATTGGAGGATAATTAAATAACCAATGTTGTTTGGTGTCTGCCACACATCAACACGAATCAGCCATGGGTATACCCCTGCCTCCTGCCTCCCACCAGTCCCACCCCTCTGGGTTGTCACAGAGCATCGGGTTGGGGTCCCTGCATCATACAGCAAGTTCCCGCTGGCTGTCTCCTTTCCATGTGGAAACCTTGGTTTCAGTGCTGCTGTCTCAGTTTGTCCAGTCCTCTCCTTCCCCCGCTGTGTCCACAAGTCTCTTCTCTATGTCTGTACAAATAGGTTCATTAGGACCATCTTTCTAGATTCCATGTATATACATTTATATGCGATATTTGTTTTTCTCTTTCTGACTTACTTCATTCTGTATTACAGACTCTAGGTTCATCCATCTCACTGGATGTAAAATTTTTCTGTCTTATAAACTTTTTATTTTTCATATTTATATTTTCCCTGTTATATATGATGTACTGTGTGGACTTTTAGTTACATCCCTGAGCAGCTGACAAGGACTGAGTCTTCCTGTTGCCAGGTGCCCTTTTTCCTGATATGCATCGTCACTGTCTTCACAACTATGGACTTTTAAGATGCTGATTCCTGGACCCACCTCTCGAGATTGAATTTATCCGGCCTGAGTGCCGCCATGTGTCAGAATTTTCAGAAGCATTCTGGGTGAGTCTGCCTGTAGCTAAGGGTCAGACTTGACTACAGCCTTTCAACTGTCTCAAAGTATTCTACCCTGTGGCATAGTGTCATTATTTAGTGAGTCTCCACAGGGAGTGTAATTAGGTTGTTTCCAGTCTACCGCCATCACAAATGATGCTGCAGTGAATGTGCTGCACCTGTACACGTTTCTTGCAACTTGTGTATGAATATCTGTTGGATGAATTCCCAGAACAGGAATTACTGAGTTAGAGGGTATGAAGTGTGTAATTTTGAAGGATATTGCTAGAGTGGTCTCAGAGAGGTTGTAACAGTTTGTTCTGTCTATCCCAGAATGTCTGATGGTGGGTACCTGACCCAACCCCAGGTGCCAGCCAGCAGCCCTAACACATTTCTTGACTGCTCTTACCTTTGCTCTGTTGGTTTTACTTAAAATGTGTTTTTTCCTTTTCTGTTCCATTTATTCATAAAGTCTAAACCATTTGTTCTATTTGTTTGTTAGTACAGAGCTGTTTTATTTACGATGGCTTTATTGTGACACATTTTAATACTTGGTTTAATCCCTTGCCCACGGACTTTTCTGGAAAATTTTTCCATGTGAAAAATTCTGTTGAAATTTTTATTGGTAATACATTAAATACGTGTTTGTAATTAGAGAGAAATGACAGCTTTACCTTATTGAGTCTTTCTGTCTAAGAGCTGGGTATATTTTGTTTATTCACGTCTTGTTTTATGTTCTTCTGTAGAATTTTAATGTTTTTATTCAATAAGTCCTGTGCACTGGTACTGAATTCTCTCTCTGTTTTGTAATAGTGTCTCAGTTGATTTTCTCCGATTTTCTAGGAATATAAACTCGTTAGTTTTATTATAGTGTTTTAGTGACAACTGTGTTTAGTAATACATTATATACATTTTTAATATTTTTGTAAATTCTTTATTTTCCTCTCCCTTAAAATTTGTTGCTCTGAGCACCTGGAAGGGTGGAGCTGACATTTGCTTGAAGGGACGGGGTAGGGGATGGCTAGTTCTGAGGGTGATAGGTTAGGCTTTGGCTGCAGCCATGTGCGTGATGTCTGTGAGTGATGCGGGTAAAGTCTGAGGACGCTGGTGATCTCGGGTCTGGAGCTCAGGGGGTGGGACGGAGGCGGGGCTGGAGTTGGGAGTTTGAAAAGCGTCAGCGTATGAACGGGTCTGAAGCCACTGAGTGGATGAGGTCACAGGCCGGATGAGGCATGAGTGTAGATGGAGGAGAGGTCCAGGGTTGAGAGCTGGGGCACTGAGCGTGAGGTGAGGGGGCGCCTGCCTCGGGGTCGGGGGGGGGTGCGGTCAGGGGGCAGAGCAGGGCAGCCACGAGTGCCCTGTCACGAGGGCGGGAGGCAGTGGTGGCACGTGCTGCACCCTCCCCTGTCCCCCTCGCTGCTGCTCCAGCCTTTGCTTGCTCTCCGCTGCATCTGCGCATGCTTGGCCTGCTCTTGTCCGTCGTCACTCCTTTCCCTCAGGACTCACTCCTGACCTCCCCCCTGGCCTGTCTCTGTGGTGGGCTCTCCTTGTGGCAGTGCTTCTCTGGCCTCTGGCTCAGACCCCTGTCTCTGGGCCCTGGTGGCGGCTCCTATGTGTGTCCCCATGTAAACTGCCTTTTTTATACCTTTAGCCCCCTATGTTAGTTTTCTCACCAGGGAAAGCAGGAGAAGGGCAGTTGGCAGAAAGTGATGGAGGGACAGAGCCCCGCTTTTCTGTTCCTGTGTGCACCTTGGCGCTATTTATCCTGTCCACCGTGTGTCCAGTGCCTGCGACATCCCTGGCACATAGCTGGCACTTCAGAACCAGCCTAGTGAGTGAGTGACGCAAAGTCATATTCAAAAGTGATAAACTTTTCAATTTTAACATATCTAAATCCATTATCTAGTACCATTCCGGTTTCCTTGAATTTTCATAGAGTTACAAAAATTTTCATAGAGCTTTCACATCTGTCTATGTTCTGTTCATCCCTGTCTTCTTTTATGGCAACTCAGCGTTCTGTAAACTCCCTGGTTGAGTCCTGTGTGACCACAGAGCCTTGAGTCCCTGTCTCTGTACAGAGAGGCCAGGCACTTAGCTTTCCTGCTGGTGAAGAACCCTTGAGGGACAGGCCCGGGATTGGGAATCCAGAGCCCTGGTCTGAGTGGGCCTTGGGCTCTGTAGGCTATACTGCAAGGAGGCTGAAGCAGGCCCGAGGTTTTAGTCTTTTTCTCTTAAGCCAGGGACTCTGTCCTCCTGTGGGTAAGAGAAATCCTTCTGGGAACGCCACCATGTATGACAGGTGGGGGCTCAGCAGTTGGCTGAGATAGGGCTCTACCTCCAAGTTCACTGGGAGAAGCCCTGGAATAGGTCATCTCGGATGACTCAGCTTTGAATCCTGTGTGTCTGGTTGGTTGTGAGCTTGAATTCTGAGTTTCTCTTGAGGCTCAAGTCCCTGTCCCGATCTCGATGATGCGGTGGACTGGGGTCAGTTGTTTCTTAGCTAAACAAGGGCCAGCATGTGCTTTTGCATATAACTCTAAAGGTCTATTTATTTTGTGGTCTTCAAAAACAACTTTGTTTTAGATGATTAAGACCTGCCCAAAAGAGAAAAGTTGAAAAAACCAAGCAAAGGATCCCATAGACCCTTCTGTCAGCATACCAGGTGTTTGCACCTCCTGTGACCAGGGGCTGCTGTGAGCACATCTGAAGACCTTGTTCCAGTTTCACCCGTTGTTCCACTGGGGTCCTTTCTCCGTGGCCGGCGTTGCATTTGTTGTCGTTACTGCATTAGGGGCACGTCTGCTCAGTCTCCGCTCTCTGGCACAGTTTCTTAGTCTTGTCTCTCATGACCTTAACACTGCTGAAGAGTACTGACTTCTTTTTTTTTTGCTTGGTAGAATGTCTCTCAGTGTGGTTTTTGTCTAATGTTTCATTTTGACCAGCGAAGGCCGTGTCAGTGACTCCTTTTTTTCTGCGCTAGAGTTACTATTTTCCCCTTTGTAATTAATAAGTGTCTTGTGCAAGAGATACTTTGAGACTCTGTAAATATCTTTGTTTCTTCTCATACATTGCCCACTAATCTTAGCAACCATTGATTATTCTCTCCTGAAACAGTTACTGCTGTGGTGTCTGCCAGATTGCGATTTCCCGTTTATATCCTTCTTTCCACATTTATTAGTTGGGATTATGTTGCTGGGGATGGCTTTTCTTCCTCCTCCTCTCACTCATTCATTCATGCACTTGTTTCTGTGTGTTGGAGTGCCTTACGGATATTGGCTCTGTAGTTATGACCCCCATGTCTTGTGTTGTTCCTCAGGAAGCCCGTCAGATGGACTTATCCTTTTGACATCTTCACATAATTTTCTGAGCACTTCTCTACATGCTTGCTCCGCAAGATGTTCCATGTCATCCTATTGTGAAGTCGACTTTTTCTCCAAGAGGCCTTGGGGTTTGTTTTTTTTTTTGCCATGCTACATGTGGGAACTTAGTTCCCCAACCAGGAATTGAACCCGCTCTCCCTACATTAGAACGTGAAGTCTTAATCACTGGACCACCAGGGAAGTCCTGGGCCTCGTGTTTTGATTGGAGAATGGTCTGAAATTGAGGATCTGGGCACCAGGTGTATTGTCACTGCTGGTGTCCTGGCTACTAGGCCTGGTTTATGCCCGTTTCCCGGTTTCTTTACCTCTGAAACTATCCTGCCCAACTTTTCACTTCCAGTGTTCTTCTCTGTGCCCCCTTTTAAAAAAAACTCATGGTATGGATTAAGAGTGTGCATCTTGGGAGTCAGAAACCCTGCATTCAGATGCCAGCTCAGACCTTGTTAAGCTGTCTGGCCTTCGGGCCTTGGTTTCCCCATATGTCAGGTAGGGGTGATGATTCTCATCTTAAAGGGTTGTTGTGAGAGTGAAGAGAGAGTAAAATGAGAGTGTTAGTTCAGGTGGAGGGCTCAGTTGGATTCTTTCATCCAGCAAGTGTTTATGGAATGACTACATGTATAGGTTTGTTTCAGGATCTGGAGCACATGGTGTTCAGCAGCGCCAGGCCCAGTGGGGCCTCTGGCCGGCTGGTGCAGGGGCAGCGCCTTCGACGCCTCCTCCTTCCCGAGCTGCTCTGAGCTGGAGGAGGAGTGGGCGCTTGGCTGTCCCCAGCTAAATGAGCAGTCCTGGTTCTGTCAGTACGTTCTGCTTCCGACAGCAAGCCCCACGCTGGGCTGTGGGTGGCACTGTCATGTGTGGAGTTGGAAGGAACTACTCCTCTCCTCCGGCATAACCTTTCTGCCTTCCTTGGCCGGTTCTTCCGTGGGGTGGGGTGGAGTGGGGTCGAGTATGACTCGCACTGAGTGCAGCATGGGGGCCGGTGAGGGGGATGGAGTCAGTGCCCCTCAGGTTTCCATGAGCCCCCAGGTGCTTAGGCGGAATCTTTTCTGTGGGGCAGATCAGCAGGAAGTGCCGGTTCCCCTGGCCCCTGCAAAGCCCTGTGCCTCGGGCAGCCACTCCACCCCCGCCAGCGTCCCCGGGCAGGCAGGCTCGCTCCCTGGGAGCTTTCTGTTCTGCTGCTACCAGAGTGTCACAGTAAGTGGGTAGGTAGGACTAGCTGTGACCTAAAAACACTTGAGCATTTTCTGGGCGTCCCTGGGGAAAGCTGAATAAAGTAGGAGGAATGTCATTTCAAATGCTCATGTTCTCCCAGGAGAACAAACTTCCAGGTCTTTTCTGGCCTCTTGTTTCTGAAGGCAGTGCCGCTGACTCTGTGACCCTGGTGCCCACAGGCTGGCCCGGTGACCTTGGTACCTATGGGGTGACCCCATGACCCCAGTACCTGCGTGTGGACTCCATGACGCTAGTGCCCACGTGCTTGGCAGAATGGGTGCTGCACAAAGCGATGTCTTGACGACTGGTTTCTTAACTTGCTTTGTGGGACCGCCCACCCCAGCCCACTCTGTTGGGTCCTGAATAAGAGAACAGAGAGAAGTCTGTTCTCCATCCCAAGAAAAACAAGTCCCCAACTCTCCAAAGAGCAAAGGCAGCAAAACACAAAGGGAGCACCTCCCAGAGCTCAGGGTTGGGAAGGAGGGGGATGGTTGCCACACAGCGAGGGTACGTGGGGTTGGGTGTGGTCCCTGTCCTCTGGCAGGTTGGCAGTGCCCTCTTCACGACCAGAGTAGATCTCACTTTAACAGCAGTGTTCGGGTTTCTGCCAAGGATACTGGGGAGAGCCCTGACGAGGGTGGCCCAGGGGCTGGATTCTCACTTGACCTGGTTGGCAGTTTCAGTTGGCTGCAGGGTAGAGGCTGTGCCCCTGGGTCCAGTGGTCATTTCTTTACAGACTGCCTCCTTGTGCTCCTCTCTTTCCCACTTTGTGGTCTTGTGGCCAAGGACCTGTGATTTTGCTGCTGCAATGTCTACTTAGATCTGCCCTGCTTTATCTCTAGCCCTGATGCTCGTGCTTAGTTGCTCAGTCGTGTCTGACTCTTTGTGATCCCATGGACTGTAGCTGGCCAGGCTCCTCTGTCCTTGGGATTCTCCAGGCAAGAATCTGGAGTGGGTTGCCACGCTCTCCTCCAGGGGATCTTCCCAGTCCAGGGGTTGAACCCTGGTCTCCAGCATTGTAGGCAGATTCTTTACTGTCTGAGCCACCAGGGAAGCCCCCCTCTAGCACTAGAACTTCCTTTTTCCTTAAAACTATTTTTTTACTGACGTTTTGAAAAATGCTATTTGCAGATATTTAAAGGGATTGCAGCAGCAGAAGGGGAGCCATGGAACATCAGTCCTCTTCTCTTCATGACCCCGCCTCCTGTTCTTTCCGCAGAGAGGTGTCTCTCCCCCGACCCCACCTCCAGGCATGAGCCAGTCAGCACGGAAGAAGTCTGTGAGGATCCGTAGATGTTTATTTATGCCTCTCCCCTACTTTTTAGAAAACAGACTATTTTTTAGAGGAGTTTTAGGTTCACAGCAAAGTGAGCAGAGTACAGAGTTCCCACGCACCCCTGCTCCCACAGGCACAGCCTCCCCCATGTCACCATCCTGCCTTTCAGATTGAATTTTTGCGGGAATGACAGCATGCTGTGTACACTGCTCTTCCCTTGCTTTTTTCACACAGTCATTCTTGCAAGTGTGTCCTCACCGGCCTCATCGTGCTGTGTGTTCTTTGGAGCTGCCACTTGGCGTGTTCCGCTGTATAAACTGTGCTCTGCTCTGTCAGCCTGGCTTCTCATGGAGTTAGAGAACGGTGACCAAACGGACTGAGATTCTGAAAGTCCTCAGAGTGTCTTCAGAGGACATATTCCTCAATACATATTCATTGAGGAAAATGAGACAGCTCAAAAGCCTCAGAGTAGGGGTTGTCCGTTTTCATAAGGTTTTTGGTCCACAGAATAAAAAAAGACAGATTTGGGTGTCAGTGGAGGTATATGTTTCTGTGACTGGCGTGTTCTTGAGACGTCTGTGTATCTTTGGTCTGTGCCATGTCACTGTCCCCGGGAGGTCGCTCTGGAATAGAGAAACATGTGATTTAACCAGCATTTAGTCCATGGGGCCTTTTCCTTTCTAGATGCTCTGCCCCTTAAGGGACTGTTTTAGAAGCACTGAGTTCTCATTTATTTCATCCAGAAAATATGTTCCTTTGAAATTTTTCATTAATTTTTATTTACACAGATAACTGAAGAGTATACTCAGAAACATAGATAAATCTCAGGCCCCATTTGACCACCCCAATTGCATTTCCTGGAGTTCACCTTTTGTGTTTCCTTTTTTTTTAATTTCAGTGACCACCAGTTTTAGTTTCTCAGCTGGCTGATGGATTTTCTAGAGTGCGGTATCCCTCCCATCACTTGAAAGGGTGATCGTGTCTGTTGTGGGATCCTGGTGTCCTGTTCCCTCTGGGGCTCGCAGCAACACTTCTTTCCCTGTAGAATTTGGTGGCCCCCATCCTGGGAAGCTGGCTTGTCTCAGGGCTTGGTGATTCCTGATTTTGTGTTCCTTTTTTTGCTCCAGACTCTAATTACCCTGTCTGTGAAGTCTGTCATTGATTTACAGCTGGTCTCTAGCAGTGATCAGCAGGGCACGGGTGGCCTCAGCTGTACTGTGCCAGTCGCTGTTCTGCAGGAATGGAGCGCCACTTCATACGTGTCCCCGGACGTGTCCCCACACTCCCTGGGTTTAGTACCACTTGGTTCATATTTTGCGTGTGCTGGGAAGAGGGCAGGAGGTTAACCTGTAGTCCTTCTGTTGTCCTGCCCTCAGCACACTGGCCCTTCTTGTTAGAGCTGGGTCTGTCTCAGCATCTTTGACCCTTCCACACAGACTGGGGCTTGAAGCCTCCTATTTGGTTTGTTGGCTTTCTCCATTCCCTTTAGTCTCACGCATACCCAGGCAGGTGTGTAAGATACTTCCCCGAAACTGGTGGCCTCCTCTCTCTCTCTCTCCCCACCTAAGGCTTCTGGTCGCTCAGCCCAGCTCGTTGACACTCACTTTCTCTCCATTCCTTTTGTCCTGCAAACCTCACACTCTGTACCATTTTACGTCAGACTTCTCTCCAGGGAGCCGTCTCCCGCTCTCCCTGCCTGCCTGCATCCCTGGCTCATTCCCTGCTCATCCCCTGATCCTACCAGAATGTTCCCCTTCTTGGGAGGACACTCCCCTCTGTGCCCTGGCTCCTTTTCTGTCCTCCCCGCTCTCTGACTGTGCCACTGGTTCTAGGTTCAGCCTGCCTGAGGTTAGTCACGTGTCCTTTTTGCATCTGCATAAGTACAACTTAGGCTTGAGGGGTACACCCCACATCTAATTATCCTAAGCAGGTTGTAAGTGAGAAACTGGAAAGATTATCTGCCTGAACTGCCCCCTCCACATGCCCAGGATGCCCTCCTGGGTTCTGGGGAGACACGTGCTCTCGGGCATCAGCACCAGCTGGCTCAGCAAGGTGCCCTCTCAGTACAGGACTTGTCCCTGGCTCTGCTGAGGGGACAAGGCCACCCCTGCTGAGGGCCCCCTGGCCCCGTCACCTTCCCACTGTCCCTAGTCACTGGATTACCTGGCTCCAGACTTGGATGGCCCCTGGAATACTTGGTAAATTTAGCCACATCCTGCTTAGTCGTGGTTCTTGTAGGCCTGACGGTGGTCTGTTCAGCCACCAGCTGGAAACCTGATTAGCTGTAAGTGATGAGGTTGAGCTGGAGCCCACCAGACACCCCAGGCCTGTGTCTTGTGAGTCTAACAGTTGAGGCTGCTGCCCCTGTGAAACTTTCACTTCGATCCACAGGCAACTTCTGGCCGACTTGAATTCAGAATCTTCCAGGGAAGGGAGTTAGCGAAGATGGGTGCCCTTAGGCAGAGTGACACACCACACACATCTGTTGTGGGTGCAGTTTTCAAGTATAGTCTGATGTATTTTTACAAGCGAGCATTGCCATGAATCACCACCCAGAACAAGATATTCCCAAATGAGAAATAACCGGAAACTTGCCCACGTGCTCCCTCCACCCCCTCCCTTACAGTTGCTAGTGTGTCCGTGGTTTTGTTAGATCAGCCATGGACACTCCCCTGTGGAAGGCTGAGCTGTCTGCATTTCTACAAGTGTCTACGAGCTTGTCCCCACAGCTTGGCCAGCGGAGGGTGTGCTGAGCTTTTGAATTTTTTACTCTTTGAAAGATGAGATACATTCATATTTTTAATGTTTATTTCTTTTATCATGTGTAAAGTTGTGCATAGTGTCACGCAGCTAAGGCTAATTGTATATCTTTTTTCTGAGAATAGTCTGTCTTTTGCTCATTTTTCTGTTAGGGTTTGTTATTTTTTTACTTTGACTTTTAAGAGCTTGCTCTCTATTTTGGAGAAATTAGGCTTTTATCTGTAATATATTATAAATATTTTCCTCCAGTTTGTCTCTTGACTTTGTTTATGTTAGGTTTTGCTCCAAGCAAAAGCATTTTTAAATATTCATAATGTTTATGTTATAAAATTTATCAATTTTGGGGGGAGAGTTCTGGAGTTTGAATTAGAAAGCTTTTCCTGTGCTCAATTCGGGAAGGATTTCAGCCATTTTCCTCAAGTACATGTATGCGTTTTTTCTATAGTTCTGTGAAAATACCCCTTCTGTGGTCTCATTTTTTTACATTTATAAAAGATCCATTTGCTCTCTATGTGTGAGATGTGGATGCAGTGTTACCATTTCCGAAATGTCTCTTCAGGTGTCCTTATGACATCTGTGATACACTGCAGGGACCGCGTTTTGCAAGAGGCCTCTGACAGGTCTGGGCCCCTGGGTGGGAGCCTTTGGCTCAGCCTTGGCCCTCCCTGAGGCAGTGGTGACACTGAGGGGCCACACATCGTCCTGGAGTGTCCTGTGGTCTGAAAGACACCTGTCGAGCAGCGCCCCTGCTGGGGTAAAGCTCCCTCACCTCCCTGTTCTAGGGAGTCTCTGAGGCCCTGCTTAGCGCTTACTCCCCAAAAGTGTCTTGAGTGGACTTGACCTCTCAGCCTGGGTCAGGACGAGGTTGCAGCAGAGCTGTGGACAGTGCCTGTGGACAAGTCACAGTTCTGTCCTGGGCAAATGCGGGGATTGTGCTGGATCACCTCTGAGGTCCCTTCAGCCCTCTGTCCTGCATGTGCCTGGAGCAGTTGTTTGCGTGGAGCCACAGCATCCCCTGAGTGTGGCTGGAGGCCTGTGCACACTGTTCTTCGTGGGCACAGAGGCTGGCAGGTGGCTTTGTCTGTGGGGATAAGCTGTGTGGCTTGGTGAGGATGGTTTTGGGGATGATTCAGGCACATTACATTTATTATGCACTTTGTTTCTAATCTAATGCCGATACTGATCTGATTGGAGGTACTGGTCCGTAACCGGAAGGTTGGGGATCCCTACTTTAGATCCTGTTTTGCTTTTCTGTAAGTTTATATCAAGAGGTGATTCTCCAAAGAGTTGCTAAGCGTTCATTTATTCCTCCTAAACTTCTTAATCTTACCGGACCGTGCTCCCTTTTTCTAAGAAATATTTCGTGTCATTGCACTTTACTACCCTAGGTGAAGTCTACCAGTGCAAGTCACTTCAGTGCTGTGCTAGTCAAGCGTTTTCAAAGAGGTGACTGACTTTCAGGAGAGCCCAGAATCAAACAGATTCATACACGGTTGTACACCTGGAAAATTCACAGTGTGATAAGACAGACAAAGGATTGTTAGGGTTTTTTTCTAAAATTAAGTTCTATTTCAGGCTCAGATTAGTTGTAAATAGGCTGCCTGAAGTCTAGAGGGAAGTATGGGGGCTTGTGGGGCAGAGGACAGTGTATAGGCACAGAGTCACCTGCTTCCTCCAGGCCCCCAGCACTTCATGGCATATCTCCCTTTGGTGGCTATCAGCCAGGTAGGACTTTGCTGTTTTCATGCACATTTGAACAGGTAGAATGAGTTGCTTTTGGATTTCTTTATTCCATGAGAAGTTAAGCTTATACACACACACACACATTTCTATGTTTTAAAATATTTACTTATTTGGTGGCTTCGGGTCTTAGTTGCAGCACTCGGTATCTTCGTGGCATCATGCGGGAGTCTCTTGTGGCGCATGGGCTGCAAAGCTCACAGTAGCTGCAGTGTGAGCTTAGTTGCTCTGCAGCCTGTGGGTTATTAATTCCCCAGTTCAGTTCAGTCGCTCAGTCATGTCCGACTCCTTGCGACCCCATGGACTGCAGCACGCCTGGCCTCCCTGTCCATCACCAACTGCTGGAGCCTACTCAAACTCATGTCCATTGCGTCAGTGATACCATCCAACCATCTCATCCTCTGTTGTCCCCTTCTCCTCCCGCCTTCAATCTTTCCCAGCATCAGAGTCTTTTCCAGTGAGTCAGTTCTTTGCATTAGGTGGCCAAAGTATTGGAGTTTCAGATTCAGCATCAGTTCTTCCAATGAATATTCAGGACTGATTTCCTTTAAGATGGAGTGGTTAGATCTCCTTGCAGTCCAAGGGACTCTTGATTCTTCTCCAACACCACAGTTCAAAAGCATCAATTCTTTGGCTTTCAATTTTGTTTGTAGTCCAACTCTCACATCCATACATGACTGTTGGAAAAACCATTGCTTTGACTAGACGGACCCAGCCTGGGATCAAACCTTAGTTCTCTGCATTGCAAGGCAGATTCTTAACCACTGGACCACCAAGAAAGTCCCAAATTTATATACTGATCAATTTTTTATACTTATTCTCATCCTGGAGACATAATTGTTAGAGGATTTTGGCATCTGAATTGCATGTGTGTTGATTTATTTATATAGTGAACATGTTAACAACACACTGAAGGGTTGCATTTGTTCGGTAGCTGTGACTAAAACCCTGGAAATTAGTTTCTGTTGAAATTTCAGGGCAAAATGTATCCAATTCTTTTACTGTTACTTGAAATATTTTCAAGGATCTAGAGGTAACACACATTTCTCTTTGTCTTTCCTTCTCTCCCAGGGAGTGTGTGTCTGGCTTTATTTTTACAATGCTACAGATAGTCTCCTAGGGAGGCCACCTGTTCTTGGACATCTGCCTGCACAGCTGACTGGTCTGAGCACTCATGTTGTTTGCTGTAGAAGTTGTCCTGTCATCACCTGTTCATCACAAGTGTGGACAGCTTCCATGTGGTCACGAGTTTGGGCTAGCTGCTGAGGAGGGTGGCGGCGTCCCCAGGGACTGCCATGTCACACCTGCCTGGGCTTGGCTCCCAGGTTTCCCTTTTCCTCAGTTTCCTCAGTTTTGGCCACTGGGGCTGAAGGCATGGCCGCACTCCATTCATAGGATGGCCCAGCCTGCACTCAGCAGCTGTGGGTGTGGGGTCCTGACCCTCAGCAATGGGGGTGGGTTGTTCTCTGCCCTTCCACTCTCTCAAATGTGGGACTCCATCAGTCCAGTGGTAGGAAACTCTGATTATTTGAAGTTTCTTCTTTTCACAGGCCACTCTGATGTTAGAGGAAGTGTCTCTTTATGGTCCTGCCCTTCTACCCTCTCATCACCTGTGTTGTGTCTCCTGTGTCCCGTGCCAGGCCCTGCCGTTGGAGCTGGAGGGACAGGAGGTGCTTGCAGGCTCATGGTGTGGGGATGGCAACAGACAGCTGTAGTCCAGGGTGATGAGTGTCAGAAAGAGGTCAGACAACCCACTTAGACATCTGAAATGCTTCCTGGAGAAGGTGTGCTGGACAGGGCCCCAGGAGCTAGGAGTGGGGGCTTCCTGGTATTCCAGCTCATGTTGTGGCAGGAGGCAGGCAGTTGAAGGCCCTGCTTGTGCTCAGGAACTCGTAAGATGGGCAGGGTTGTGGCCAGGCAAGTCTTTGGGTCTGCTGTCTAGGGCCACCTTGAATTGGTGGGTGTGGAAATGAATCATCTTGCAGTTCAGGTAGGCTTTAACAGAGACTTCAGATTTTTTCAAGAAAGCCAAAATCTCTTTCTGCAAATTTTGTGAAAAGCATAACAATCACTTCTTCATGTGGAGTGTCTTGTGGTATTTGTGATGGAAAAACCCGAACAAACATTTTGGGCAACTCAGTGTGTTATCAAGTAAACTCCCATTAAATTTAAAAAAAAAATCTTGTTAAAAACAGATGTATCATTGCATTGTTCATGGCTTCCTTTCCTTCTCTCATTAAATTCAGTTATAGAAGGTTGTCCTGGAGAACTGTATGCAAGTTTCATGTACTCTGAGCGCAGTTAATACCCAGTGTTTGTATTGCGTTTAGGAATGGCGTATTCGTTGCCACTCTGTGTTACAGCTTGTGGCAGTTAGGAAAGCAGTTCCTTTGCAATGGAAGTGCAGAGTCTTAACTGCTGGACTGCCAGGAAAGTCCGTGGAGTGTAAGTTTTGTCATTTTTTTGTGAAATTTATTCCTAAGCATTTTATTCTTTTTGGTGCTGTCGTGAGTGAAATTATCTTCATTTCTTTTTCATATTGTTCACTGCTACTGTTATGAAATGCAATTGATTTTTTTTTCATATTGATTTTTTGTCCCACAGCTTTGCTTAACTCATAATTTTTAGTGAATTCTTAAGGATCTATCTGTTATCTGTCTACAAGATCATGTCCTCAGCAAATAGAGATATTTTCACTTCTTCCTTCCCTTCTGGGTGCATTTTATTTATTTTCTTGCCCAATTGCCCTGGCTGGCACCTTCAGTATTACATTGACTAGAGTGGTAAGAGTGGACATCCTTTCTTGTTCCTAGACGTGGGGAAAGCATTCAGACTTTTACCATTAAATGTGATGTGAACTGTGGACCTTAGTCTTCCTTTACTCTTACGTTTTGGTTGAGAACACCTGCTAGTAACTTCCTGAGAAAGTGTCCATGAGAGATTGTTTTTGGCATGTCACCAGGCTTCCTAATTTTCCTGGGATTAAGGGGTTCTTGGGATAAGGAACTTTTGTTTTGTGGGCAGACGATTGCCCATGACTGAGTGGGTTCCCAGGATGTGAGAATCCAGTGCTGAAGCCAAGAAAGTCCTGGGCAAACCAGAGCAAGCTGATCACTCTCCCAAATTCCTGAACATGTCTGTGTTGCCTTTATACTGGATTGGTGGTTCGGCTCTATACTGAGTGTTAGGCTGGCAGTGTGCCCTGCATTCCCTGTTTTCTTCTGGCTCACAGTGCACTCCTGAGAGTCAGAGGGCATTCTGATTCTTGCTTTTACTAAGCTTACTCTTCCCTGTGTTCCTGCTGTTCCAAAAGTGTGTTCTGCTTCTCTGGGTTTGGCTCTAGTTCAGTTCAGTGTGCTTTGCACCTGGTGGGCCAGTCAGACTGTAGATTGATATTCTTCATCTCTTCAAAATGTCTTTAAATTCTTTCTGGTTATCTTCTCCCCTTTATTTTCTCTGTTCATCTAATTTTTCTGTTATTAGGAAATTGGATCTCTTGTTCCAATACTCTTTTTTTTTTTTTTTGGCTACAGGCACACCCTGCAGATACAGTGGTTGGTTCCAAACCACTGCAATAATGCAAATGTGAAAGTGGTATGAATATTTTTGTTTCCTAGTGCATATAAAAGTTTTTTACACTATAAGCCTATTAGGTGTGCAGTAACCCACTCCAGTGTTCTTGCTTGGAGAATCCCAGGGATGGGGGAGCCTGGTGGGCTTCCGTCTATGGGGTCACACAGAGTCGGACATGACTGAAGTGACTTAGCAGCAGCAGCAGCAGCATTATATATCAAAAACTGATATACACACCTTAATTAAATAATTTTTTTTTTTTTTTTGCTAAAAAACGCTAATCCTTACCTGGTAGTGAATGCAAGGTTGTCATAAAGCTTCAATTTGTTTTTTTTTTTTTTAAAAAGAAAGCAGTGTCTGCAAAACGCAGTAAAAATGTGATAATGCCTTACTCTTTACATTTAAAGACAGATTTTGAAGCCCAGCATCTTGATGTGGAACATTAACCCTAACATCCCAGTATTAACTCTAGGCATGCCTGGGATGTGATGGGGCCTGTGTGTGCGGGTGGCTGGTGACACCAGGCACGTGGTAAAACTGAGTCCCATCCACTTCTTTCTTGGGCCTGACCATGGACAATGATGGCCTGTCTTGGTGGGGCGTGTGTGGGTCTGGTCTCAAGGATGGCAGGATGCCCATTGGGAACCATGTTCTGGTGTCTGAGGACAGGTTCTCCAGCTCCTCCATCCCTTGGGAGGTGAGGGTGTGACTGCAGAGTCAGTGTCAGCTCCCTTGTCAGGGCCTTGACCTGTGCACCCTCAGGTTCCCTGCCAGGGCCTGTCCCCGAGGAAGGCAGAGTGTCCCCTCTGTGAAAGGAGGAGTGGTTTTCCATCAGTAGCCTGAGTAGACATGCTGTATTTGAAAGACTGCCTGTCAGAGGTGCCTTTCTGATGCTGGTTTTGTTTGTGACTCTTCCGATAGTAAAGAAAGATCTTTCTCTGTAAACCTCTACATAGAACTCTCCAATCTGCATTGCCAGAAACTGGGCTGTGTTCCTCAGGCATTGTTAGTCCAATGAGGTAATTACATTCGACAGAGTATCTAGTTCTGCTACTTTAAAGGGTAAATGTATGGGAGTTGCAAATATACACAGTAGTCTAAGAGGCTCCTCCAAAGCACTTTTTTTGGGACGCAATAAAATTAACAGTGCTGTGTGGGGACAGGCAGCGGGAGCCAAACAGCACAATAGCTCGGCGAGGCCGAGTGGCATCGCGCTACTGCTCGTGACCCGGGGCTGCAGGGGCACCCAGCCAGCCCGTGGCCTAGGTCTTGTCCATCCATCCATTCAGCCCGCCTCAGAGCCGCGCTGGCTGGAGGGGCTCAGCTCGAATACATGCAGGAGGAGGGGGCTGTCAGGGAGGATTGTGTCCCTGACACAGAGCTTTATAAATAGTAGGAGTGTTTCTCCAGCCTGTCTTCATTCTGTTCGCAGCTAAAATTCCCTGGCAGCCTGTAACTAATGAGAACGGAAAGTACTATTTGCAGAGACTGAAATCCAGCAGGCGTTAGTGTTCCCATGGCACGTTGTTGCTTTGGCTGAACTCTTGGGCCACCATCTCTTCCATGTTGAGCTGTAGTCAGGCTGTGAAAACAGCTACACTCTGATCAAGACCCTGGATGTGTGTGGAGAAGTGTGTTTTGTCAGTGTGAGAGCCTGACCACACACTCTCAGAGCTTAGGGTCATGTGCGTGGGCAGGTGGATAGCACCCAGAGGTCACAATTAGTGTGGATTTGGACCTGAATTGTGCAATCTCACGTGTGTAAATTGGGGCTAAGGACCAACACAACTTGTGGGTGGATTCTGGGGGTCAGCTACTGCCAGTCTGTTAGCTCACAAGCCCGTGCTGTTTCCTCAGTGAGGGGTTACACTTCCCATTGCACTAGTGAGCACATCGAGACTTGGAGAACTGGGCCAGCTTGTCCATGGTTCCATCGCTGGTCGGTGGCCCAGCAGGGACCTTGACTCCAGAGTCTGTGTCCTTGAGCACTAAATTATTCTGCTTAAAAAAAAAAAAAATCTGAATTCCTTCGAAGATGTTCCTTGTCCTGGCTGAATCAGACATGTGAACCCCTTTGCCTGGCCTTCCACTTTCTATCTAGGGTCGGGTGCTCATTGCTTCTCAGTGTTACATAAGCTCAGAGCTGCCGACTCTGGTCCTCACACTGTGAGTCCATCGATGCTGTGTCGGAGTCTGGAATGCACCTTCTACTGTGCACATGTGTGTGTACACACACACATCCCAACAGCCCTCCTCCCTTCCAAAACACGGCGGACAGAAACACCAGGCACAGTTAGTGGGGGGCTCAGCCAGACTCCCAGGGAGATGGCGTGCGAGGTCAGCAGGTTGAAAAGGGTAGGCAGCCCTGTCAGGGGGAATTCCAGTACTGGTGTGCTGGTGTTCTCGTGGTCCTGTGGGAGGTCAGAGGAGAGAGGGCCTTTCTGTACCTGGGGACTGGGATGACCTGGTGAAGGACCCTGACTGTCATGCTGAAGAAGTGGGTCTATCTTGTAGGAAATTGCCAGTGGTTTCTAACTCAAGAGTTTGGTACTATGGCTTGTTTGCAAGTTAACAGGGAGCAGACACAGCCAGGGGTGCAAACAGGATACCTTACTGGCAGTGTTTCCAGAGAAACACTGTGTGCGGAAGATGCAGGGTTAGTGCTGTGACCCTTGGAGCTTATGGGGAGGACGGGGCAGAGGAAAGGTTGGATTGGAGACCAGGTGGTGATGGGTGTGATGGTGGAGGAGAGAGTTGGGGACTGGGTGCTGATGAGTGTGATGATGGAGGAGAGAGAAGCAGGGCCCAGGTCTCAGGCAGAAAGTTGATGTCAGATACTGTAGGGGGAATGTAGGCTCTGAAACTGCAAAAGCCCTGCTTGGCTATGACACTTGGAAGGTGCTGGGCTTGCCAGAATTTCACAATGGGGTGCTCTGGAGGGTTAGGTGGAGAGGAAGTGACTTCCTGAAGGGAATGCTGATTGGGAACGGGGGTTTTGTAAATCCTTGTTTGTTTTTAAGGTCTGCTGAGGGGTGAGGTGGGTAGCAGTAGTTGAGAAGAGCTGGAGGCTGTGAAAGACAGTATATCCATGGGAAGGGTCAGGCAGGAGGCAGCCAGGGGGCCTGGCAACGTTGACCTTGGCAGTAGGAAGCAAGAGCAACATCCCAGGTCCCTAGGGCTCAGCATCTCTAGTTAACATTGAAATTCTGTGTTCCATAGCATTGTTAGGAGTGGAACTTTGCTATGTCAAATGAATGCTTCACTTTGTGTGTGTGAGTCACTCAGAGTCATGTCCAACTCTTTGTGACCCTATGGACTGTGGCCTGCAAGGCTTCTCTGTCCATGGGGATTCTCCAGGCAAGAATAGTGGAGTGGGTTCCATTCTCTTCTCCAGGGAGTCTTCCTGAGCCAGGGATCGAACCCAGGTCTCCCAAATTGTGGGCAAATTCTTTACCATCTGAGCCACCAGGGAAGCCCATTAACTAGCACCTTAGTTTACTGGAGTTGTTCTCTTTGCACGTATATTCGTGCCACACCAGCATGAAGGTCTTCAGGGTTGGTGTACCTCTTCCTGGCCTGGCAGAGGGTGGAGAGGGTGTGGAGGGAGTCAAGATGGTGATTGGGCGAGAAAAGGGCTAATTCCCCTGCCTTGACTTTCTCTGTTTGAAATTACACAGAAGTGGTGGATGAGAGCCAGGCAGTAGGAACCTGAGGTGAGAATGGAGGAGGCAAGCCGGTTCCATCTCAGAAACTTGGAGAGCAGAGAGGATAGACGTGGCTGGATGGGGCTGGGGCCTGGGCCTGCGGCTGCCCCCATGCTGGTCAACCAGCCTTATGCCAGGCCCTGTCTCAGGTCATCGGCCTGCAGTTTGTGATCGATTTTCACTTATTGGAATTTAGTGGATTCTGTTCAGTTCAGTCACTCAATCGTGTCTGACTCTTTGCGACCCCATGGACTGCAGCACACCAGGCCTCCCTGTCCATCACCAATTCTCCGAGCTTACTCAAACTCATGTCCATTGAGTCAGTGATGCCATCCAACCATCTCATCCTCTGTCGTCCCCTTCTCCTCCCACCTTCAGTCTTTCCCAGCATCGGGGTCTTTTCCAGTGCGTCATTTCTTCATATCAGGTGGCCAAAATATTGGACTGTCAGCTTCAACATCAGTCCTTCCAGTGAATATTCAGGACTGATTTCCTTTAGGATTGACTGGTTTGATCTCCTTGCAGTCTAAGGGACTCTTGTATTCCAGGTGCGAGTTTTTGTCTACTGAAAAGGCATTCTAGAGTTTACCGAGAGGAAGCTGGTGCACACGCAGAAGGCTGACGTGAGGCTGACCTGGAACAGGACAACTTCAGGTCAGGCCTAAGGCTGCTTCAGTGGACAGCCCTCCCCACCCCTGATGGCTCCGGGCCTTCACAGCTGAGGAGATGGGCTCCCTCTCTGCTCAGAGTTCCTGGGCATTCTTCTCAGATGGAAAATAATGCTCAGATATTGGTAACTTGAAGCTTTTTGGATGGATTTAAAAGACAGTGTGAGAATGTCTTCTTTAAGATTATGATGAATGTATTTTATAAGTTCTGTGGTTTACATTTAGTGTCTTCAGAGCTTGTCCAGCTGTATAGCAGACCCCGTGTTAGGTGTGGTTTTTCTTCTAGAAGATTGTGATTTCACGTGGGATCCCATGACAGCGGTGCATTTTGCTGCCCAAGTGTAAGTGTGAGATGCGCAGATAACACCACGCCTGCTCTGTGTGTGTCTGCAGTGTTGTCTGAGTCCTGGTGTTGAGTGTGAAGGGGGAAATTCATCCCTCTTATCATCAGGGATGAAGCTTGGTAAGGACTTGGTGGGAAAGGAAAGGATGGATGAGCAGGCTGAGGAAAACGGATGGGTGAGGTGAGACTTGCCTCGAGTGTGGTTGGGTCACCCAGTCCCCGACTCTCAGCCCCCAAGTTCTGAGTAGATATCTGGGCTCTGCCAGCCCTCCAGGTGCTTGCCCTCCTGCTACTCCCACCGCCCCTTTAGGCTCCCATGCCACCTGCTGGCTGGTGCCCCCAGCACCCTCTCCTCCAACTTCTTCTTGTCCCTGCTGACCCCCCCACCAGCTTCCTTTCCCACACTGGGAGCGTCCTGCCGTCTGATCACCTCCACATGGCAGCCTTGCAGGGACCTTTTAAAGCAATCAAATGATATCACTCCTGGTTCCAACCCTGTTGTGGCCACCCATCACTTTTTGATTAAATTTCATACCCTGGTTTTAAAAGCCCAGGTCTTACCTGGCACGACTGCTTCTTGTCTTTGACAAAACAGTGACGACGGTGTTTATAGAATTGATGATCCAGGTGAATAATGATGTTGATGATGGTGACACTTCCTCTCGGCCAGGCTCTGCTCTCAGCGCTTTGTATGTCTTGACTCATTTAATCCTCATATCTCTGAGGTTGGTACTGATAGGTCCCCGTTTTACTGGTGAGAAGCTTGAGGCTTCAGCCCGGGGTCACATGGCAAGTCGCTGGCAGAGCTGGCTTGGGGCTGGGTGCTTGCCTCCCCTGCTTGCCGGGGTCATAGGCACCCTTCTGCCTGTCAAGCCTCTGAGTGACTCCCTTGACCAGAGATGTAGCTCTGTGACCTTTCTGAGCAGCCTGTCCTGTCGTTTAGCAGATCTAATCAGGAGGCCCTGGAGGCTCTGCAGGGGACACCCAGTCACATTTATTAACTTGGCCCACCACTGGCCCTCGTGGTCTGAGCCCCAGTCAAGTGGGCCTTGCCCTTGATGCCCCCTCTCTGGCCCTGGTGCCCAGAATGGTGCAGGCATAGTGCTGCTCAACTGGTACTTCCTGAGCAGCAAGTCTGTGGATGCTGCAGTCACGGGTTTGGCTCTGGCACTGCTGGTGGCCAGGCCTGGACGGAGCTGAATGTAGGGGCCTGAGGAGAGGGTGGCACAGGGAGGCCAGTGCAGGGCAGATACCAGGCAGCAGGGCTGGGGGTCAGGCAGGGTGTGCCAAGAACTTGGGCTATTTGATGTGGGTGACCCTTTTACTCAGGACGGGGCAGGTTGATGCTGACGCTGTGGGGCTTGTTTCCCAGCAGATTGCTTAGCTCTTGTGCTGGAATTCCTCCCAGGAGTTGGTGCATGCAGGAAAACAAAGGACCATCTTTCTGAGTCTAGATTGGAGTAATTCAGCCTAAAATCCCTTAGGTCCATTGTCGCCAAGCTGCGGTTCAAGTTAGGAAGCCATCTCAACGGTGCCCTCCACGGACTAACTGTTGTGCAGACACACCTCGCTATTTGTGGATCCCTGGCATTGTCACCCCCCAAAACAGCAGGAGCAGTAAATAACCACTCTCCAGATAAGGCAAATGGGAAAACATTGCCAGAATTTGCTATATCAAGTGCTATGAACAATGGCAGTCGGCAGGGAAATTATGCAAGGGAAATTATGCAGAGGGAAAAAGCCCTTTTATTTCCTTTTCAAAATCGGTGGGACTGGAGAAGTTTGGGAGATAGGGAGGAAAGTGGGGGGCGGGGAGTAAATACAGTAATCTTGAATTGGAGATGATGCCAAGCCTCAGTGCCTGGGCTTTGGTTCAGCAGCACGGGCCGGAAATGTTAGCGAATGTCTGTTACTAACAACCCTGCATCGTGGAGAGCTGCTGCACATGGAGTACTGGGTGGGGTCTTGTGAATATTGTTTGATGTAAGTCTGTCAGCAGCCGTGTGAGTAAGCAGGTGAGGAAATCAGGCTTTAAGGGGGTTGAGACGTGATCAGATAACACCCTTGCCCCAGTGAAAGTCAGGATTCAGACTTTGTGGTGGCTTGAGTCTCAGGGCCTGAGTTCATGGCTGTAGAGTGAGCCTAAGAGTGGAGTCGCCCTTCTGCCCCTAAAGCGAGGTGGTGCACTTGTCTTTTGGGGGTTTTTCTGTTTTTGGCCCCATCACCACCAGCCTTTCGCTGGCTAGTGTTCCCTTTCTGTTCCGGAAAGGAGCAGAACGCCACCTTGCGTGTTGTTATGTTTCTTTAGTCGCTTTCAGCCCGGGACAGTTTCTCTGTCTTTTTGGTTTTTGTGACTGTCAAACTTTTGAAGACATCAGGTGTGTTTCTCCGTCTTTTTGGTTTTTGTGACTGTCAAACTTTTGAAGACATCAGGTGTGTTGTAGACACTCAGTTTGGGTTGGTCTGGTCTTTTCTCATGATCCAATTAGGATATGGATTTTGGGATGAAGGCCACAGAGGTGATGTGTCCCTCCCCTCACATCCTATGAGTGTCCGTGATATGAACATGACTTAAGACTGTGATGTTAGCTTGGTCACCTGGTTAAGGATAAGTCTGCAGGTGTCCTCACCTAATGTCATTGCTGTTCCCTTTCTGTTCTCTGGTCACTGAGTCCATCTCCACCTCCTAGGAGGGTAGAGGAGTTGCTGAGAATTTGTTAAATTCTCAACATAGATTAAAACCACATTATTAATTGATGAATGTTTGGGGGGAGATACTGTGAGGTTATGCAAATATCCCATTTCCCCTTAAATATCTCACCCACTATTTTTAGCATCATCAGTGAATCTTGCTTATAGCAGTTATCACTGTGGTATTAACACTGGTTTTACAGTTCCCTCATTCCTTCTGTTTATTAATCAGTTGTTTGTTTATTCAGTCATTCATTTGTATCAGAGCGACTCACGGGTATCACTGTATTCTCTGCCTTATAGTCCAACACTGTGTTATATATGTGGCCGCTCGCATCAGTTCCAGCTCTGCCCCATTGGTTGCTCTCTGGTTCGCTTCTTTGTCGTCTTGACGTTCTGCGTCCTGTGGTTTTTTGAGCACTTCCTTACTTTCTGGCATTGCCTGGTTCCAGGCTCATCTTATCGTATTTTCTCTTCCACCTGTTCTCCAAGGAGCCTGATTGCTTTCCTTACAGGCAATATTTAGAAACCATATATGGCAGTGAATGAGCTCACTGCTTCTGGAAACCTCTGCTGCTGGGCCCCCCTACCACTGCCCTGTCAGTGTATGTGCTTATTATCTTTTTTTCTGGAAATACATTGAAATCTTTGTACCTTTCTCTGAAAGGGAGAACAGGGCTCCTATCACCTATAACCTGGGATGGAATAAGCCAATCCTTCTAGTAGGTGAATTCTGTGTCCCAGCTTGGATGCGTTCTGGAGGACGTGTTCCTGCTTTTGTGATTGACTGGTTGACTGTGAGCCCTGAGGTGCTTCTCTCTCTGTCTTGTGTTGATGGATATATCCATCCCCCAACACAAGCACCACTCAGTCATCATCCTTTGTCTTTAAAGTGTTTCCGGTTGTTCAGCCTCATACACTGGACCACTGATTGAACCTGCTGTCACATTTACCCCCACTGGATATTAGATAAATCTCTGATACGATGTCCTGCCTACTCTGTGACACCCTTTCTGCCCCAGGGCCCTCCTTCTGGCCCCGTGACCCTCTTTTGACTCCATGACCTCTCCTGGCCATGGTGCAGCTCCTTTCCTGCATGTGTGATGGGTTCTCTTGGGCAGCAGCGTGCAGACTCTTGGCTGCACCCTCAGATGCCCAGTGCAAACGTGGGGCAGCTCCGCAAAGCTGCGCTGGCTCTTCCTCTGCAGTGCAGCTTCCCTTTTTCTGTTCCCTGTTGTGTTCTGTTCCGCACGTAGGTTTTATGGCCCGTGCTCTGAGCAGTGCTGTTGTAGGGCGTGCTCTCTCCAGGGCTGCGTGGAAGCTTATATTCCGCTCACCCTGCTTTCTTACTATCTCAGTGGTTTATTTATTTTTTTGTCAGTCGATGGGTGAGTCCATCATTTTGCTCACGATTGCGGTTACTCGCAGGCCATGTCGTCTGGTGTTCAGTGGCAGTTCGGGTTCCTCCTCTCTAAATGTCTTCTTGATGGCCCTTGTCGACTTTCCTATTTTTGTTATTGATTTGTAGAAATCCTTTATATATTTCAGTTCTTTGTTGGTTATGTGTCATAGATCTTCCTCCTCACTCTGGCCTACCTTTTAATTGTTTGTAATTTAAAAAATTTCTATTTATTTATTTTTGGTTGCTGCAGTTGTGGCGAGTAGGGGCTGCTCTTGGTTGTGGTGCTTGGGCTTCTCACTGTGGCGGCTTCTCTTGTTGCCGAGCACGGGCTCTCGAGTGTGGGCTCAGTAGTTGTGGTGCATGGGCTTAGTTACCCCGAGGCATGTGGAGTCTTTCTGGACTAGGGATTGAACCTGTGTCCCCTGCATTGGCCAGCGGATTCCTCACCGCTGGACCACCAGGGAAATCCTTAACTTTGTGTGTTTTTGGGGCCTTCTCATCCAGAAGTATTACATTTAATTTAGATGTAAATTTTATTTACATCTAATGTATTTTCTTGTTAATACTTTTCTACTTGGATGTAGGAAAAATATTTCCTACAAAATGTTTAAAGGCTTAAGGGTGCTTTTCACTTCTAGGTTTAGTTTTGTGCGTTGGCGCCCTTTGTCAGACAGCCATTCTTCCTCACCTGTGTGCCACCCAAGTCCACGAGGGAGGCACTGGTTCAGGGCTGGGTGGTCGTCCTGCTCACCGTTTGCTCCCTGAGTGCCAGGGCCACAGTCAACATGTGCAGGGGCTGTGTCCGTCCCCCGTTCCCACCCCTGCCCCGGTTTGTCCTCTTCAGAATCATTTTGGTGATTCTTGATATCCCTTTTGGTCTCTGTTTTAATTCGCCTCCCTCTGGTTTTTCCAAGCCTCATCCTCATCCCTCTAAGGTCTGGACTAGAGAGGTGGAGGCCCGAAGCCTGAGTGTGCCCACCTCACTTGGTGGGTCAAGGGGACAGTCAGGAAGGTGTTGAGAGGACAGCAGACAGCTTCCAGAATGGAAGACCATTTGCTGTCTTCCTTGGGACCGGGGCAGGGATGGGGTGTTGGGAGGGTGTATGGGCAGGAAGCACTGGACAAAATCCCACAAAATGTGTGTTGCCAGGTGCACTGTGTGCATGCACTTCCACGTGACTGTCACCCGAGAGTCCTGGGAGGCGATGGGATGAAGAGCCTGCAGCCCGAGTGGGTGTTAGTGGTCTAGCTCATCATCCTGAACCCCTGGCGTGTCTGCTGTCCATGCGGACCCTTCCTAGGTTGGAGCCACCAGGAGCGGGGGGGGAAGCCCCATCTAGCCACGTGTCCCAGTGATTGGAGTCCTTTCATTTCGGATGCTTTCTTATTGATTAAAATTGTTGCCTTTTAAAAGTTTTCTTGAAACATGGCTTCTCAAAAATAACAAAAACAAAAAGCCCAAATGAACCACACCTCATTAAAAACTAACCCCCAAATTCCAAAATTGCATAAACTAATTTAAAGGGCCAGCTGGTAAATATTTCAGGCTTTGCAGATCACGCATTCTGGAACCCAAAGCAGCCAGAGATGCTTTGTAAATGGATTACTGTATCTCCTTCCAGTGAAACTTTACCAAACAGGTGCTGGGTTGTCATTTACCAACCCCTGACCTGTCGTATCTCAGACAGTGTCTTAGTAAAACACTTTGAGAATAGAACAAAATAAAGTTTACGTTAGCCTTCTCAGTACTAATGATGGGGCGTTTCTGACATGGGGCTGTGTTGCTGGTTGCATCCCCAATGATATGCAGCTTGAAAGTTGGAGTGTTGTTTTCCTCTGGTCCCATTATACACATAGCTTATTTTATCTCACTTTGCTTTATCGTGCCTCACGGATACCATGTTGTGTACCAGTTGAAGGTCAGTGGCAATCCTGTGTCAAGCAGGTCTCTCAGCCCCATTTTCCCAGCAGCGTTTGCTCACTTCTTGTCTCTGTGTCACAATTTGGTGATTCTCCTAGTATTTCAAATCTTTTCATTATTATTATGTATGTTATAAATATAAATCTTTAATGGATGAGGAGTTGCTTCTTATGGATATGCAAAGAAAGTGATTTCTTGAAATGGAATCTACTGGTGATGATGCTGTGAAGATTATTGGTGAAATGACAGCAGAGCATTGAAATGTTACATAAACTTAGCAGTAGGATTTGAGAGGATTGACTCCAATTTTGAGAGAAGATCTCCTGTGGGTAAAATGCTGTTGAACAGCATTGTCTGCTCAAGAAATCCTTCATGAAAGGAGGAGTCTGGCCATGGGGCAGACTTCACTGTTGCCTCCTTTCAGGAAATCGCCACAGCCACCCCATCCTTCAGCAGCTATCACCTGGATCAGTCCATAGCCACCACATCAAGGCAAGACCCCCCACCAGCAAAAAAATTGGCTCACTAAAAGCTCAGATGATGGTCAGCAGTGTTTAGCAATAAAGTAATTTTAATTAAAGTATGTACATTGTCTTTTTAGACATAATGCTGTTGCACACTTAACACAGAATAATTGTATGGTATAGTGTAGACTACACGTAACTTCTGCATGCACTAGGAAACCAGAAAATTCTCTTGACTCACTTTTTTGGGGTGTGTGGTGGTCTGGGACAGAACCCACCATATCTCTGAGGTACATTTGTATCCCTCAGTTGGGAAGTCTGTTGGAACTTGAAATGGTAAAGCTGGTCATAAGTGTCCTGATTTTGGATGACTAGGAATAGAAAATTGATTTAAAAGACTAAGAATTCAGCATATTTATGGAGTAAATTATCTTTTTGTTTTAAAATGTATATTTCACATTTATGCACTTGTAAAAAAAATTGGGATGTCTTTTTCCCTTGTTAAAGTAATTAACATGATTTAAGAAAATGTCTCACTATAACCAACTTATATCTTTTGTTAATTAGAAGAGTTTGTAGTAAATATTGATTATGTTTTTCTTGGCTGACCATCTGATACAGATTGTCAAAGACGTTCCCTAAATTTGCATTAACACCTGTCAAGTGATTCATGGACATATCATGAGACTCCAATCACCTTGTCTCATTTATTTTAGGTAAATATAGAATCAGCTCGTATTTTTAACCGTACTGCAAAATTAATTTTAAAACATTAAAAGTACATTTTCAAAATATACTTGTTGTAAGAATTTTTTTTTTTATTAAACTGAGCCTTATTTAAGGTGGTGAGTGGGCGCTAAGGACCAGAAGGTATCCCAGAGGGGCTGGGCTGGTGCACGCAGTGACTGTAGGCGAGTCCTGTTCCCGGCTGGCCCCTGTGTTCCTCAGCTGGACTTTCTGTTTAGACAAGCTCCTGGTCCAAGTGGTCAAGAGAAGGAAAGACTACGCAGGGAAGCCAGGTTGAATGCAAAGGGCATGATAACTCCAAAAGTAGAGATTAAAATGTTAGAGTATTCCTGTTAGAAAATAGATGTGATGCTCTTCAGACTTCAGGGAGGGAAGGAGCTGAGATTGTTTGATGATAGTGATAGTGCTTGAGTTAATCAAACATCTGGAAGGAAATAGGAAGACAACTTATCAGCCAGGAGAAGGCGTTTGTATACTTGGAAACCAACAAAGAATTTTATCAAAAATTTGTGGAGAACTTCTTCAAACCAGGGAAAGCACAAACACAAAAGCACAAAAATTCCATGGCAGGAATTTTGCAGAAATGAGTCGCATATTGCAAGTTAACATTATATGCAGGGAAATGTGAATCAAGACCGATCGGAAACACTATGTTTTGTGTGTATTTACTTGATAAAACTTGAAAAAGTGTTCCATTGTTGAGCAGGACCCTGTGCACACCACTCTTGAGTGAGAATTGGGGCAGCTCTTGGAAATGAGTTTCCTACTGTCTCTTAAGGGTGAGATGCTTTCTTTTATACCCTTGACTTAGCAGATCCACTCCTGGGTGAATAGCCAAGACAGATCCTTCAGGTTTGGTGACACAAAAAGGAGAGGATAGCATAATGAATGTCCATGAGGTTCCCCCACTTTCTCATTAACAATATGTCAGAATTCATGTTTCCTTTCTCTCCCTAATCCCCCCCTTTTTTTTTGATGTGGCAGAGCCCAGAAATCACAAACTTTCTTTCACCCATGCGTACTTCAGTAAAAAAGAAAAGTGGACTAAATGAATATCACAACTTAACAAATTTATGATTCCCTATAATCATCTAATGTCCAGACTGTCTTCACTTTTCCTTCATTGTCTCAAAATGTCTTTTTACAGTTGGTTTTTTCAAAATAGCAGTCCAGCAAGTCCAAACATTATATTTGGTTGCTGTATCTTCTAAGTCTCTTAATTTAGAATAATTCCTCTTCTGTTTTTTTTTTTTTTCATTTTATGATGCCCTTTGTAATCATTTGTTTGTAAAGAAACTTAGAATTTTGTCTATTGTAATTTCCCAGTTGCTGGACTTGGCAGGTTTTATATTGGTGGTTTTGATGGATACGTTCTCTGCCGCTTCTGCTCTCTGTAGTCTGGTGATTAGACCTATGGTGTGGAGCAGATTTAAGGCCAGCATTAGCGCAGGACTGCCACAGAGGTGAGGTTCTCTCAGAAGGTGCCTGGTATCTTGCTGTTGTGGACACAGCGAGATTTTCCGGTCCTGCTGTGAGCAGACTCCCACCCACCTCTCACCTAGTGCTCAGCATCTGTCAGGGGATGCTGCCCAGACCCAGCGTTTCCATTGTAGCTTACACAGTGGCGATTATCTCATTCTGTCATACCTTTATTTATTATTTTTGGCTGCACGGGCTTTTCTCTGGTGGCAGCGATTGGAGGCTACTCTCTAGTTATGGTGTGTAGGCTTCTCATTGTGGTGGCTTCTCTTGTTGCAGAGCACGAGCTCCAGGTGTGGGCTATGGTCGGATCAGTGAGAAGAGCAGGAAATCGATGCGAGATGGAGCTGCCCTGTGAAGGGAGAGGATGAGCCACTGTCTGCTCATGTACATATACGTGTACTGTGTACACCATGTACATCCCCCCCACAGGCTTGCACGTGCACACAGCATGAACATGCTCACCACATGTTCACATCACGCACCCAAGGGAAAACATGCTCACACACTGTGTACTCCATACACGCGTACACACCACACACATGATCACAGGGCATACTCACTCACATGTGCACACGCACACCACATTCCTTATGCACACGCCCTGGCCTCTCCCCCAGGTACATGGACAGTGGCATCTACAGGTGGGTGGGGAGCTGTCACACCTGTGTACCATTGGACACCCAGGAGAGGTGGCCTTTGCTTTAGAGCATGAGGGAAGGTGTGAGTGAGTGGAGGCAGGATGTTCCAGTGTGGAAGCAGCTCTTTTCTGGCTCCGGGAACCTGGTGAGTGCTGGCCAGCACCTGTCTCCACATAGTGGGGAGTCCACCTCCACCCCCACCCCAACCCTGGGAACCTGGAAAGGGGCTTGAGAGTGCTCCCTGCTGAATTATAACCTGTTCCCTATATGGGCTCCAGCCTCCTGCACAGAAGCCTTTATTTGGGGGCTGTGACCCCTTTTACCCACAACTTCTCCCACTTGCCACTGGCTGTTCTGATCCCCACGCTACCACCCCTACAGTGCAGGGGCTTGGAGGGAGGGAGGGGGAGGCGGCCTGAATTCCTTTCCCACCTTGCAGGTGACGCTGGCTGTGGGCACCTGCCCAGCAGAGCCTCTCCCTTGGAGAAGGGCTTTTTCTTTAACACAGTCACAACCCTGTTATCTGGGCTGATCCGGCTCATCAGGCGTGGGTGCTGCAGTGAGGCCTGCTCCCTGTCTGCACCCTGGCTGCTGACTCATGCTCCTCCTCCCACCCTTTCCACTCCCACCACCCTTTTCCCCCTCCCACCCCAGTTCTGGCCAGCAGCTGCAGGGGTGTGGCTGTAGGCTGGTCTGAGAGGACAGGGTGAGGGCGGGGGCCCAGAGCACCTGCACATGACAGGAGACTTATTTTTTGCTCACTGTCGGCTGGAAATAATCAACTTTATTTAACGAGAATGTGGATTTAGAGTGTTAAAAACCCCAACAGCTTGCTGATCTGTGCTGGGGAAAAGCTGCAGGTCCATACGGGGTTGCGGCGGGTGGGGAGGGGCATATGCCTGCTGAGCTGCCCACCCTGTGATGCTACGTGGCCAGCACCCTCCACAAACACCAGCTCCACCTTGCTCGCCTCTGCCACATGGCTGTCTTCTCTCCGAGGTTCTTCACGTTGTCCCTCTGTGTGTGTGTCTGTGTCCAGAGCCCCCTCCCTATAAGGACACAGTCACATTGGGTCAGGACCTACCCTAATGACCTCATTCTAACTGAATTACATCTGTATAGACCGTGTCTCCGCATGAGGTGCCGAGGGTTAGGACTTTAACACATTCATTTTGGGGGACACAGTCCAGCCCGTAGCAGCCACCAGTTTACCAGCCCAGAGACCCTGGACTGTGACAGAGGCCCGGCCTCAGATTTAAGGTGTGGAAGGCATACCCACCGGAGGTAAACATGTTCTTGGCTTACAGCATTCACCTGAAAAGTGGTTCTCATTAACCACCTCTTGCAGCCCCTCCTGACCAGAGGTGAGAGGCTGATGGGGTACAGCCCTCGACTCTCTTGTGTGTTTTCCTCTGCAGACATGTAGGCGTGCACGGTAAGTGTGGCAGCCCATCCATCAGCCTCTCCCTCCAGGCACATCAGTTGGGCTCCGCACATGCAGGAGAAGGGGGCTGCATGCATCTGTTGTTGGGATGGACGTGCTCATAGGTGTTGTCTCCTCCTCGACTAGTTTTCTGGCTTTTAATTTAGATCAAAAACTTACTATGATGGACTCTCAACTTATTTTTATGTGGTGTTTTTACTATTATTAGCACTTAAATTTTGTGACAGTTGTTTTATTGTGTTTTATTTTTGATATCAGCTTCTCGGCCATGCCTGTTTGCATCTGTGCTGGGTTAGTAATGCACGTACAAGAAGATTCAGCTGACGGAGTCTCTTTCCTAGGCTGTCTCATAAGTGCACTGCTCACATCTGAAGAAAGCCTGCAGTTCAGTGCAGTGCCTTGGCTTTGCTTTATTTACCAGGGGAAGATGGAGGCTGGGGTTGGATTAGAATTGAAGTTGAGTAGCTACAGGCTGAAGTTGTTTTTTGGCCACCACCCCCCCTCTTTTTTTTTAAAAGATATGCCCTGCCAAGCAGTTTATGGGAAACCAGGCACCCACAAGCCCCAGGGTGTTATTAATGAGGCTGTTTAGCTTGTGGACTGGTCTGGTTTCTAAGCTTAGTGAAGACCAGGAGTGCCAGGCTGTGCCATGGGCCGCATTGACATATTGTTCCTAACCTTGAGGGTGCTACACAGGGTCTTCTTGGCTTTTCCCTTTGTTCCTGTGATTTCCCAGGAGGCCCGAGTTGGGTGGTCAGAAAGGAGATCAGCCAGAGGGAAGGGGAGTTTTAGATGCAGAACCCAAGCAAGGTTAGGTGAACGTTGTCAGGACCTGGAGACAGTATGTTCCTGGTACCCTGTGGGCTTCCTGCCCTGCTTGTGGGCCTGGGCTGTCGTCTTACTTCTTGTTCTTTCTCAGGAGACAGGAGCAGTTCCAGAGAAACCCTGACAGCTACAACGGTGCTGTGCGTGAGAACTACACCTGGTCCCAGGACTACACCGACCTAGAGGTCAAGGTGCCAGTGCCCAGGCACGTGGTGAAGGGCAAGCAGGTAACTGCCAGGTTCTTCAGCTTCGTCCGCTCAGCTTCTTTCCTGAAGCAAAGACTTCAGGCTGTGGGCTGCACTGGAGCTGCTTAGCCACCAGCACAAGACTGCTTCTTGTCTTCAGTCACAAGCATGCCAGTCTCCACCCTCTTTAACCACGTCAAATATGAGACCCAACTTAGCCTCCTATGTGAATAGCACCTGAGCTTTTTTTTTTTTCTTTTTAATTATAGTATTCTCATATCATTTATTGTCTTTAGTCTCTGCAAAAGCACTGCAGAGTAGGCAAGGCAGTTGTTGTTACACCCATTTCACACTGGAGAAGGTGGAGTCCTGAGCGGCAAAGCAGAGCACCACAGGTTCTGTCATGATAAGTAGACAGTCCTGTGCTCTGTGGAGCTGTAACATTTATAGCTTGAGTGGATTTCTCCATCTTAATGAGCTTGAGTGAGTGGAAATTTAATCTTTTAGTGAGAGAGAGATGTTTACTTGGGGACCTTGCTGAGAATAACATTATTATAGCTCGTTGTAAGTAGGCAGGCTTCACATTAAAGAAGAAAACTTTCATGTGAAATGGGACATTGTTACTATAATCCAGTGTAAAAAATTCTTATATATGCTAGAAACTGTTTTCTTATTTCATTCGTCATCAGAAACTACAATCTGCAAAGTAAGTGGTATCTTTCATGTTTTATAGATGAGAAATTGAGGCCGAGAGAAGTTACTCAGTTATCCAAGTTGACATGGAAAAAGCACTATGTGTCTCCTTCACTCTTGTTATGCCAGGAACAGTGAGCGCTGTCTGAATGTTTTAGAAGGAGCGAGTGACTGAGTGGGTGCCCTGATATAGCCATGGTTTGATTCAGGTGTGTCTGCTTCTAAAGCTCATACCATTTTCCCTGTGTCCCACTCCTCACTTTATAAACAGAAATAACTGCAGCCTTCTTTAAAAGGGACGGTCCCAGAGCATGTGAAACGGAAGTTGAGTTTCATGTATGTTTCTGAGAAACGACCACTGTGTGAAGTGGCTACTGCTGGTCTGGATACTTGTCAGATCCAGGCTCTAGGCAGTGAGCAAGCCCTTCCAGACCTTCCCTTTAGCCCACTTCCATCCTGAGGTCCCTCCTGGTCCCTTTGTGGTTACCCAGGCTCTACCTAAAATAAGCCTGCCCTCTGTAGCAGTCTGGGTGGCTCTGGGGAAGCCTCTAGAAGACTGCAACTTCCTACCAGTGTCAGATAAATGCAGTTCATCCTGCAGCATGGAAAACAGGAGCAGGACTGGAGTCCCTGGGTCTTCACAGCTCCTTGTGGGTGTGTGTCAGGGCGCCGAGGGGATGGTGTCAGCTGTGGCAGCACTGTCTACCCATCTCTCCCTTTCTCTCCTCCCCGTGCCCCCAGCCCAGGGCATCTCACTAGAGCTCAGTGACCTCCTGACCCGATGGACTTTAGGATCCAGGTCATACTGGGTACCTAGGGGTCATCCCCACAGAATTCTACCTTTGATGACCGTGTCCCCTCTGACGTGGTAGGTCAGAGCCGGTGCAGGCTGACCATCCTGTCAGGGTGAGTTGCCTAGCATGCTTTAGAGTTTTAGTCGGTCAGGTGTTGATTATCATTTTGTTTTTTTGGTAGGATTACCTTCTATGTAGGCAAATAAATTATGAAAAATGTTGGTTAGAAACTTAATTACTTGGCTAAAAACGTTAGAGCTTCCTGGTCTAGCATGTCTTCTAATTTCTCCATGAACTTCGGGAACTTTCTCTGGAAGGACTTTTGTTAGGCCCAACCTAAAACTAGTTATTTTGGGGAATTCCCTGGCAGTCCAGTGGTTAGGACTCTAATGTTTTTACTGCTGACGACTCAGGTTTGATCCCTGATTGCGGAACTGAGATTCCGCAAGCTGCACAGCATGGCCTCCCCCCAAAAGGCAAAAACCACCCCCCCAAAACCCCAAACTAGTTATTTTCCCTTTCTTTGACTTAAGAGATCTAGGTCACCTGACAGCTCTTGCTGAGCTTCCCATGGCTACCTGGGAAGCCTACTCATTGAAAACAGCATCTCAGATGTGCCCACTAGTCACTGGGGTGTCAGTCACATGATTACAAGCTTTGCCGCCAGCAGTGTGTTGTAAGGGGCCTGCCCTTCATCCCATTGTGCTAAGGGATGGACCGTCATGCCCCCGTCACATCCTTGCCTCTCAGATCCACTTGTCTTGGCCTCTGGGGTGAGATGGCCTTGCTTTCACTGAGGATGGCCCTGGGTTTTGCTCATTTCTGCATTAGACATTTACTGAGCACGTGATGGTCCCCGAGACTGGTATGAGATGACTGCACTGGAGCTGACATGTGGGGCTCAGGTAACAAGGCAGGTGCGCCAGCACAGTTCCAGGCTGCGTGGAGCGTAAACAGGCTGTTTGTTTAACCTGCACTGTGCAGCCAGGCACCCCTCGCGAGGGCCCTTCCTCCAGCAGCCCTTTGAGGCTTTGCGGTTGTTCACAGGAGGAAACATAGAGAGGGTCAGGGTCTCCAGGCTGGCTTTTTTGGAGCTAGTGCTCCCTGCACTCAGGGGTGTGTGGATGAACCTGAGTGTTTGTGATGTTGGGACTGGAAGAGGTGCGTTCTTTGTAAGGCAGTTATTTGTCTAGTGTTGGCACGTTGTGATACCTGCTGATTTAATTTGCACTAATCTCCTGTGTGGTTAGATTTTCTTTTCTCTTTCAGTAGTATTTTTTTCCCCGTGACATTAAAAAAAATGTATGATTGATACACAGTGTTAGTTTCAGGTGTACAGCATAATGGTTTGATATCTGTGTGTTTTGTGGAATGTCTGGTTAACATCCTCACCATATTATAGAACTTCATGTGTGTGTGTGTGTGTGTGCGCTGAGAACTTTTAAGATACTCTCCTCAGCAACTTTCAAATTCTGTTTTTCTTTTAAAAATTCGTGATCTCTCTAGTTTTTAGTGATCTAAGAGACTTAGTTACGCCTAACTTAAAATTTGAGAGTAAGTTTATTTTGTCCCTCTTGGCTTTTGCTGGCCTAAGGGTTTTTCTGAGTTGCCAGTTTCTTTCTGGACGGGCTCCTTTCCAGTTGTTCCCTGCAGTACCTGTCACAGCTGCCTGTCAGCAGTGTTTATTTTTGGTTTTTGTCTGTGGCACCTTTCAGATACCATCATGATGGTAGTTGTGACGGTAGCAGCTCAGCTGATGAAGTCGCAGTGGTTCTGGGTTTGTAAGTAGCTCTGTGTGAGGCGGGCAGGCATGTTGGGCATAACGGGTAGATGTGGGAGGCACCGAGTGTTAATGGAGGGCGGTCCTGGGCCCCCTCTTCAACTGTAGCTTGGTGCTTGAAGCCTCAGAACATTGCCTCTCCTTTACTCCTTGTTGATTTTTTTTTCTGTGGAAATAGGTTTGCCTCTCAGGTGTAGTGGGGGACAGCTAAATGCATGTGGGTTATGCTTTATGTTGAAGTACTGTTATTTTACATGCAACCATTTTTAAATTTTTGTTATTTCTATTGTTTTGCTGGTGAATCTAAAGAAAAATTTCTCAAAATGAAGCTTTGGTCTCATTCATTCGTGAGATATAGTTAAGTCTTTGCTCTGCACAGGAAAAGCAGCCAAGTTCCCCATTCTTTGCTCAGCGCAGCCATGAAGTTGGGAGACGGAACTTTGCAGTCAGGACGGAGATCTTTGTGTGATCACGAGGGGCTGGTTATAAACATGGCCTTTTATTGAATCATAGGATTTTAATGCTGCAAAGTTGAACTCCAGAGATTTTTAGTCTAACCTCTCACTTGGCACACAAGAAAACTTTGCTGGAGATGTGAACTGCTGAGGCCCCACGCTGTCTGGTGAGATGGTGGTGGAGCAGAGAGCAGGATGCAGCTCCCACCCCCTTCTCTGTTTGATCAGTCATCTTCTGAGTGGAAAATACCATGATACTGTTGTGCACAGTCCTGACTGGATGACAGTGGGTGACAAGTGAATTAATTTCCTTTGCAATATTCTCTTTCTTCTCGGAGATGGTGCGTGATCTCTACTGACTAATGAGGTCCTGCGGGCTGGTGGGCTCATGGCCATGCTGCATGCCATCTCTAGCCTCATCATGCAAACCTCCCAGAAGAGCACCAAGACCCCTGGGCATGTCTTGTACAGTGATGCTGTCTGTGCCCCAGAGCTCAATGCAGCTGTTGGAATTTGTGCTAAAAAGCTCTGCAACACAATGTTCCCTTCTTAGAAGGCGTTTAGAAAAAAATGTAGGAAGACTTTTATTATAGGAAACTTCCATAGCAGAAAAGGCTAATAGGTTGCATTTATCTATGAAAAAAATTTTTTTTGGCTTGAATGCATAGGACATTTACCTGTTCAAAACCATAAAAATGTACAATGAAAAGTTTCTCTCCTGCCTCTGTCTTTTTATCCTATTCCAGCCCCCACCCCAACCTCAGAAATCACATAACTAGTTTCTGGGATCTTTTGGCAGGTGTTTTCTTTCTTTCTTTCCTTTTTTTTTTTTCTTTTTAAGATTTTTGATGTGGGCCATTTAAAAATTTTTTATTGTATTTGTTACAGTGTTGCTTCTGTTTTTATATTTTGGTTTTTTGGTCACAAGACATGTGGGATCTTGGTTCCCTGACCAGGAATATAACCTGCATCCCCTCCATTGGAAGGGGAAACCTTAACCACCGAACGAGCAGGGAAGTCCTGCCAGATGTTTTCTATATGTATCTTGTCAAATATGACTTGATACCATCATGGCCCTACAGATGATAGACTCCCATTCCCCACATTGGCCCTAACAGGGCGGCTCTGCTCTCTTAGGTTTGTTGCCCTGCTCCCTGCGTCTCAGGTGTGCCTGCCAGTGAGCAGTGGCTGCCCTGGAAAGTCTCAGGGGACCTGGAATTTCCCCTGATGTCCAGCTTCATCTGTCAGGACCCCGAGCGTGTATGTGCCTGAGCCCACTGCCCCTTCCACTCATGGCTCCAGTCTCTGGTTTTACTCTGGCCAGGCTGTTTTGGAGGTCCTCACTCCACTTTCACTACATCCCTTTGGATCAGGAGTTTGTTGTATAGCTTTTTGTTTTTCTGGAGTTTCTTGATGTCTTGCTTTTTCTTCTTGTCAAAAATAGTACAACTATCATCATAAACTCAGAATTACCCAGATTCTCACTGGTACTCTGTACTGTCTAGAAATCACTGTCTCCAGACCATTTCACCCATGACTTCCATTAGCTTGCATCCTAGAACTTTTTTACCTCACTTCTAGATTAAATTCACTGTGTTTTAGATCCCTTCTGGGCCTTCCTCCTTTTATTTATTTTTTACTTTTTTAATTTAATTTTATTCCCCCCCCCTTTTATTTTTATTGAGTTGTAATTGGCATATATCACTGTAGTAGGTTCAGGTGTGCAGCGTAATTATTGAAATGTGTATGTGTGTGTATGTATACATATATGTAGCAAAATAATTTCCACCATGTTTAGTTAACATTACCACCTCACATAGTCACAGTTTTTTTCTTGCGATGAGAACTTTTAGTTCTCCTCTCTTCAGTTCAGTTCAGTTCAGTTCAGTCGCTCAGTCGTGTCCGACTCTCCGCGACCCCATGAATCACAGCACGCCAGGCCTCCCTGTCCATCACCAACTCCCGGAGTACACTCAAACTCATGTCCACAGAGTCGGTGATGCCATCCAGCCATCTCATTCTCTGTCGTCCCCTTCTCCTCCCGCCCCCAACCTTTCCCAGCATCAGAGTCTTTTCCAGTGAGTCAACTCGTCGCATGAGGTGGCCAAAGTATTGCAGTTTCAGCTTTAGCATCAGTCCCTCCAATGAACATCCAGGATTGATCTCCTTTAGAATGGACTGGTTGGATCTCCTTGCAGTATAAGGGACTCTCAAGAGTCTTCTCCAACACCACAGTTCAAAAGCATCGATTCTTCGGCGATCAGCCTTCTTCACAGTCCAACTCTCACAACCATACATGACCACGGGAAAAACCATTGCCTTGACTAGACGGACCTTGGTTGGCAAAGTAATGTCTCTGCTTTTTAATATACTATCAAGGTTGGTCATAACTTTCCTTCCAAGGAGCAAGCGTCTTTTAATTTCATGGCTGCAATCAGCATCTGCAGTGATTTTGGAGCCCAAAAAAACAAAGTCTGACACTGTTTCCACTGTTTTTCCCTCTATTTCCCATGAAGTGATGGGACCAGATGCCATGATCTTTGTTTTCTGAATGTTGAGCTTCAAACCAACCTTTTCACTCTCCTCTTTCACTTTCATCAAGAGGCTTTTGAGTTCCTCTTCACTTTCTGCCATAAGGGTAGTGTCATCTGCATATCTGAGGTTATTGATATTTCTCCCAGCAATCTTGACTCCAGCTTGTGCTTCTTCCAGCCCAGCGTTCCTCATGATGTACTCTGCATATAAGTTAAATAAGCAAGGTGACAATATACAGCCTTGACGTACACCTTTTCCTATTTGGAACCAGTCTGTTGTTCCATGTCCAGTTCTAACTGTTGCTTCCTGACCTGCATACAGGTTTCTCAAGAGGCAGGTCAGGTGGTCTGGGATTCCCATCTCTTTCAGAATGTTCCACAGTTTATTGTGATCCACACAGTCAAAGGCTTTTAAATATACAGGTATTGTGAATTATAATCAGGATGCTATACTTTAGATTCCCAGAACTTACTCATTTTATAAGTAGAAGTTTGTCCTCTTTGACCTTCCCTCACCCAGGGTCTTCCTCTGTTTTAGTCTCATCCTCATTTTGTTATGTTACAGCCTCAAGTAACTTTCTCAAAATGATGGTGTGGTAATAAATACAGTGCTCCTGAATGTCTTCAGTTCAGTCACTCAGTCGTGTCCGACTCTTTGCGACCCCGTTGACTGCAGCATGCCAGGCTTCCCTGTCCATCACCAACTCCCGGAGCATACTCAAACTCATGTCCATCGAGTTGGTGATGCTGTCTAACCATCTCGTCCTCTGTCGTCCCCTTCTCCTCCCGCCTTCAATCTTTCCTAGCATCAGGATCTTTTTCAGTGAGTCAGTTCTTCGCATGAGGTGGCCAAAGTATTAGAATTTCAGCTGCAGCATCAGTCCTTCCAATGAATATTCAGGACTGATTTCCTTTAGGATGGACTGGTTGGATCTCCTTGCAGTCCAAGGGACTCTCAAGAGTCTTCTCTAGCACCACAGTTCAAAAGCATCAATTCTTTGGTGCTCCGCTTTCTTTATGGTCCAATTTCTCACATCCATACATCACTACTGGAAAAACCATAGCTTTGACTAGATGGACCTTTGTTGGCAAAGTAATGTCTCTGCTTTTTAATATGCTGTCTAGGTTGGGCATGGCTTTTCTTCCAAGGAGCAGATGTCTTTTAATTTCATGGCTGCAGTCACCATCTGCAGTGATTTTGGGGCCCCTCCCCCCAGATAGTCTCTCACTGTTTGTATTGTTTCCCCATCTATTTGACATGAAGTGATGGGACTTTAATCTTTCACTTTAATCAAGCGGCTCTTTAGTTCTTCACTTTCTGCCATAAGTATGGTGACATCTGCATATCTGAGGTTATTGATATTTCTCCCAGCAATCTTGATTCCAGCTTGTGCTTCATCCAGCCCGGCATTTTGCATGATGTACCCTGCATATAAGTTAAATAAGCAGGGTGACAATATACAGCCTTGACATACTCCTTTTCCTATTTGGAACCAGTCTGTTGTTCCATGTCCAGTTCTAACTGTTGCTTCTTGACCTGCATGCAGATTTCTTAGGAGGTAGGTCAAATGGTCTGGTATTCCCATCTCTTGAAGAATTTTCCACACAGTCAAAGGCTTTGGCATAGTCAATAAAGCAGAAGAAATGCAGTTATTTTAACCTTTCACTTATTTTGTGATTTGAGTTTATATGGAATTCTAACTTTAAAAAGTACTTTCTTGGGAGTTCGCTGGTCACCTAGTATTCTGGGCTTTTGCTGCTGTGGCCCAGGTTCAGTCCCTGGGAGGGGAACTGAGATCCAGCAGACTGCATTGTATGGCAAAAACAAACAGGCAGACTCCCCCAATGTGATTGTAAGTGTCATTCTTTTGTTTTCTTACATCCACTGTTACTGATTCTAGTAATCTCTTCCATTCCGGTTCTTTGTGCGTAAACTTTTCCCCTGTTATTTAGAACTTTCTGGAACTTATTCTAAATACTCGGTGATATGAATTGTCATCTTTCGTTCCTTCTGTTCAGCCCTCAGTGGGTTCTTTCAAACTGAAGGCATGTTTTTCTTAAGCACTAGTTGTTTTCTTGTCATAGTTTCTGGGATGCCAAACTGATTGCCTGGATTGGTTTCTTACTCTGCCTTGAGTTTTTTGATTTTATCTTCCAGCCTTTCTATTGAAAATTTTATTTTCACTCTATTTTTTTCCTAAGTGTCTTTTGTTTGTTTTGTCTGGTTCTGTTTTCATGTTTTATTCTGGTTCTACAGATGCAGTATCTTCTCAGGTCTCTCAGAATATAAATTGGACATATTTTAAAACTGCCTTTTTTCTTAGGTAGCTCTGTGATCTTCACCTTTTTTGTTGTCGTTAACCTGAGTCTGTCCTTAGGGGCTGCTGCTTTTTCTCGTAGGATACAATCCTTAGTTCCCTATTAGTTTTTTTATTTAAAAAATATATCTTCCTCATTCTTTTGAGTGTGGAATGATGTTGATGGTTTTCTCCTTTACATGTATGAGGTCTGTTCCTCCCATCGCTGCTCACAGCTGAGGGGTTGACTGGTGGTTGGCTTTGCCTTACGGTGTACTGGGCCAGTGTCCACCCAGTCCCCTCAACTGCTGGCCAGGTTTTCTGGAGCAGGGCCGCCTGTTGCTCAGTGGCACACAGTGGGTTCCAGTCTCTCCTGATAGGGCTTTGCTGGCCCAGCTGCCCTGTGGACTGACTCAGCTGCTCTGCCTCCACGCTCCGTACTTGCTGACTGCCAGCCGGAGGCCCCACGCAGCTGTGCTTGTGCCTGTTCTGTGGTGTCTGTCCCCACACACTTCTCCTTCCTCTCCATAGAGCTGTCAAAACCTTGTCTGTCCCGGCCTCTCCCTACTTACCTTGTGTTTTGTGGGATTTTTCTGCCTGTGTTTTGTTCCTATCATCTCTGTGGGTCAGAAGATGACCACCTGTTCTCAGAGTGACACCTTGGACTGGAGCTCTTGGAAGCATCTCCTGCCTAGTTTCCCCTTGGTGTCTGGGTGCATCCCCTTTGTACAAGAGACAAGTGTTGTGGAAGCTCACACAGATTTGGAAATTATCCTGTTAGGTAAAGCTAGCTGGAGAACTTTTTTTGTTAAAGTGAGCTTGTTCTTGGGAGGCCAACTGATGGAGCCTTGGTTCACTCTGTCAAGATGTTCTTTGCACATCTGAGTTCATGGTCAGGGACAGGATTTGGCCAACGATTGTCTGGATCCATCTAGGAGTGAGCTGGGCTGCTGTTGGGCAGCTGGGAGTGAAGTGAGTTGTGCCTGTGCCTTAGCAGAATCAGTTGAGAAAGTGGTAGTTCCCAGAAGTTGAGTGTAAGTGGAGCTGGGGCTTACAGTACCCCACTGGGGCCCCCCTGTGGGCATGGTGTGTGCAGCCATTGTTTTCCATCACTCACTTATGGTCATTTAAAATTCAGGTAGGTTATAGTATCAGATTCCATCAACGTGTGTATAAACTCCAGTTCAAAAATTCGATGACACTGAGGGAATCTTTTCAAGTGCTTTATAAGCATTTAATAAGCACTTACCAAGTGACATGGGAGGGCAACCTCCGAGCTGTTTTGACACCTTGACTGACCCCACACTCCGGTGAGAAAGGTCTAAGTTAGCCAGCCTCTGTTCATGTAATGAATACATTGTGTAAATACTATTATAAAAAGACTTTTGCATTGTAAAACACCGAATTTAGAATTTTAAAGAGAAGGGGGTTGTGGTGGTGGTGGGGAATCCCTGTAGTTCTGTTTTCTTTCCTAGACTGTTTACTGATCTGAATGTACTTGGGCTGCTGCTTGCTGGGATCCACGCATGAAGCAAAGCCCCTCCTCCAGCAGCTCCAGCGCAGGTGTGAAGACAGACATGTGAGAGCAGAGATCCAGCGAATGAGGATATGGGAGAACAGAGTCCAGGTGTAAAACCAGAGGACCTGGCCTCACCCTCCTGGGAGAGCCGAGCTGTGGCTGTAGCCGGCACAGCAGCTCCTGGAGGGAAGAGGAGCTGGCTGCTCTGGCCCCCGGGCATGTCCTCTGGCATGGGACTGCTGCAGACCCCAGACAGCAAGGTGGGCGTGGGGAGAGTAGCCCCCTGCTACACCGGCCCTGCTTGCCTTCCATCCAGGGAGTTGGTCTCCCCTAACTGGAGAAGAGATTCTGCTCCCACAAAGCAGCCCCTGTTACTACTGTTAGGCGTAGCGAAACTGTGAGTGCATGCTCTTGAAGGAGACGGCGACACAGTCTCCTTCATGTGTGAATTGGTTGGTCTTATTTTCTTGGTTCAGTGGACCTGGCGACGCTTGGCATGGTCTTGCATCCTGTTCTCCTGCCGTGTGCGGCCAGGCGCCTTGGAAACCGCTGTTCCCTCCTGTCTTGGCGCACAAGGCGATTCTCTTTTTCTCTATTTCAGGTCTCGGTGACCCTGAGCAGCAGCTCCATCCGGGTGGCTGTCCTGGAGGAAGATGGGGAGCGTGTCCTCATGGAAGGGAAGTTCACCCACAAGATCAACACCGAGAGCTCCCTCTGGAGCCTCGAACCCGGGAAGTGCGTCTTGGTAAGTGTGGGCTGTGAGGCAGGGAGCGTGTTGATTCCTGCCAGCGGGGGAGTTGCCTCGTTGTTTCCCACGTAGCTCAGAAGGCACCTTTGTGGGCCTCTGCTGACTCACTGCTGCATCTGCAGCCTTAGCCCCTGGGGGTCCCAGTGCTTGGCTCCTTGAGGTGGAGCCCCTGTCAGTGAAACTCGGGCTCTTGAGTGCAGTCTGTCCTCCTGCCCACACGCAGACCACACACAGTGACCACGGAGGGGCTCCTGGCGGGGCATCATCCCCAGAGTGCAGCTGTGCTCACACTGGATGTGTCTCTGCAGTCTCAGAGGCCTCTTTCTCCAGGGATTTAGTTATACCTAAAAGGCAAAACCAAATAAGTTAAAAATTAAAAGGCAGATCATTTACATGAATGCCAGTCTGGAGGATGCAGGGTTAGTAAACTCAGACAGCCTTATTTGATAAAGGAGGTCTCAACTGGCTAAGCTAACCAAGGGTGCGGGATCCAAACTAAGGGGAATGTGTTGCAGTTACTACATTCTTCCTTCATAAGAGCCTTGCGCCTGTTCAGTGAGCAGCATGCAGGGAAGCTTCCTCCAGCAAAGGGAGACTGTGTATTTGGGTTCATTCTTTTCCCTCCTCCTGGGGTGCTTAACCTGGGGCATGGTGAAAGGGGTAAAGATGAAAAGAAAAATATTAAGTCTTTGGATAAAGAAAAGCCTCGGAATTTTATACAGAAATGTTCTTTCTGTACAGTTTCATCAAGATCTACTTGTCTCTGGAAAATAGATGCCCATGGGCCTGCCTGTTTGGTCCTAACCGGCAAGGCCCATGGGGTTCTGTTTGGCTTCTCTCAGCTCTCGGACACCCATGCCAGATGGAACAGAGAGGATTCCACCAGTGCTGGGTTGGCTGGAGGTCTCAGCACACTCGGGACCCATGAGCACACAGCGACCCCTCTGTGTGACACGTATACCGGTGACACAGTGCTGGCCAGGTCTGCCAGAATCTTGTTTAGACCTCGCTCTGTTGCACATGCCCTGTCCTCACCGTGAGCGTGTGACGGTTGTGGTGATTGCCCCCCTCATTGCCCTGGGGTTCAGTCCCTTATCTGTTCTCCCCTGTGCTTCCCAACTTGCAGTGCGTTCCCCAAACTGTGGCCCATGTCCGTATCACCGGTTCCTCCATTTGCAGAATGCCTTCATGGTCATGGTCTCATCTGGACTTGGCATGGTTGCAGGAGGTAGAAAGCCAGGCTTTCATTATCCCTCTGCCTACCGAGGTCATGCCAGGGGCCAATGGGAGCCAGCGGCTGGCAGGCTACCCTCTGCAGGTGCTGCTGTGATGGCTCAAGTGGTCCCAGAAATATGGACTCGTGATCTTGGGTGCCCTGTTGTCCACGGACTCCAGGCCTCACACCACCTATGTGGGGTTGATGGACCGTCCAGAGCAGTCGCAGCAGGCAGCTGCTGTGCTGGTCTCCCTCTGTGGGGCACTTCTGCTGTCTTCAGCCCTGTAAACCTGAGCCCGTGCCTGGGATGGAAAGACTGACCTCGTTGCTGGACCCTGAAGGTTCACAGCCTCTGTTTACAGCCCACTTGGTCTGTCAGGGTTATAATCAGGATACTGAGGATTCCCTTTACTTGATGTTACTTCCGTGAAAATGAGGTTACCAGGTAGCTCCCTCTTTAGGGTGTTTGTCACAAGAGGTGACACAGACTTCCTCACACCTGTTCCAGAGGCATGTCATCTTGTGTGTTTTGTACAGTTGACATCTGAACACAGATGTGGCTTGTGGCCAGGGCATTAACTCCTTGTAATTCAGGCCTCCATCTGTTGCATACATGCACTCTGGCCTGGCTCTCTGAGGTGCCTGGCAATGCTATTTCATCTCTGCAAGTCTGTTTTACAAACCAGGATGCTGACACCCAGAGAGGGTGAAGGGCTTTCTCAGGGTGGAGCCAGACCCCAGACCCGGAGGCCTCCTGTTCCCTCCTTCTCTGACTTTCAACAGAAGGGTACCCTGGAGGGGGCAGGCAGGGGAGGAGAGCTGGTAGCAGTGTGATGGTGTTTGTGAGAGGCTGCACTGGGCCAGCAGGGAGACCGGGGTTTTGCCATCTCTGCCAGCCTTGCTGAGGTGGCCCAAGTGGCCGATCATGTGCCCAGGTCCTGTGTTCACCCCAGGTCCTCCTCTGGTCCATGAGGAAGCTTGTGCCCTGGCCACCTTTTAGTTTTCCAGTTTGTTTTTGCCAAACACCTGCTACTCAAGGAGTTATAAAGGAGCAGCCCCGGCTGTGGACCGAGGGACACCTGTCACTGCCCGTAAGTGTGGCTCAGTTCTGCTCCTCCTTGCCGCGCAGGGTCCATGTAGAAACCTCCGGGGTTGCAGGTGCTGCACTGGTTCTTTCCCTGGGTTCCTTTGAGTGGCTTTCATCATCCGTGGATGGTGTCACATTTCTAATGCTGCTTCACCACTTGTAGAAGGGAAAGGGGACTTGTTTAGAGCATCATATCCTCCTCTGGAGCTTTCTTGACAGCACAGCCCCCTGCTCACCTGGTGTGCACTTTCTGCTGAGATGCAGGGCTCTGCCTATCTCTGCCTTCCTCCTGACCATTGGTACAGCCAACGCCTGTGTGTTGTGTAGACACTGTTACTCGTGGAGCTGGAGGTTTAGTGTGTTTTCAGTGTAGTTACTTGTTTTATTGATGACGCCGAGTGCCATGTGTCTGAGATGATACTGTAGTGCAGTGAACACGTTGTTTGGACGTGTGAAGACCCTGGTGCATCTGCTGCGAAGAGCCAGTGCCACTCCCTCAAGCCTCTGGAGGAACCAGCGCGGCTGCCGCGGTCACCAGGCCTGCTCTCTGCCTCAGTCCCACTAGCCACCTGAGCCCCATGGTACCTCTGTTCTTTGGTCTTAGAGTGAGGCTCAGAGCCTTGTGTGCTTATCACTAAGTGCCAGACCCTGTGCTAGGCACTGGGGCAATTGAGGGAAATCATCAAGGGCCCACCTCCTAATGTTTGAGTGGACTGGAAAGGGCCCCCAGATGTCCTCGCCAAACCCCAGAACCTGCTAGATAGGGCCTGTTCGGAGGAAGGGTCTTTGTAGATGACGAGATGATCCTGAATTATCCAGGTGGGTCCTAAATCCAGTGACAAGTGTCCTTAGAAGAAGAAAAGACACAGATACACAGAGTGACATGACAGCCAGGCAAGGTTCCCTAGAAGCTCCAGAGGGAGTTCAGGCCTGCAGCGCCTCGATGTCAGCCTTCCAGCCTCCAGACAGAGAGGATAGATGTCTTGTTGTCAGCCTACCATATGTGGGCTTTGTTATGGCTGCCCTGGAACACTCACACAAGCTGTGTCACAAGGCATGGTTTCTGTGGGGGCCACTTGGGACCAGAGGGGTCCCCCCAGGGATGCCTGTCACCTCGCCAGAGCCCATGGCTTGAGTCCTCACCTCCCAGGCAGGCTGATGCAGACATGCCCCTTGATTCCCAGCCACCGCTCTCTGCTCGCCTGAGCCGGGATCCGCATCAGACACGCCCGAGCAGCCTTTCAGAGCAGGCAGGGGTGGCAGCTAAAACCGGATGACAGTTCTTGCCTCCCTCCCTCCCACACTTGAGAATGTTAAACGAGGCTGCTTGATTCTCAAGCAAGCTCCTTTCTTGGTTATGGAGACGTGAAACCAGGGCCTCCCCCTGTGCCTTGTTCTGTCCCAGAACCCACGTCGGCTCACTGCCCTGATGTCTCCCCGCAGTCGGGGCTAATGGCAGGGCTCTGGGCACCTGCAGGCCAAGGCCTCATGCCTGTGATGCTCCATGTCTCTTGATTCATAGCCATTTGTGAGGCGAAGCCCGTTCACATGCCGGCATGACCCACTCTCGAGTCATTTAAAGTCAGTGCAGGAGCTGCAGTGTTTGCAGACCTTTGTCCACATGCCTTAAAGCTCACACTGCTGTGTGTCTGGTGCCTGAGCCTGGGAGTGTTTTAATGCATGCTGCACCCCCATATTTAGATGATTTCTTTAAATTACAGTTCTCAGAAGTGGGGTTACAGGCTGACTGTCGTCCTTGGCCATTGCCATGGCTCTCCCCGGAATGATGTCGGATTTCTGTGACGTCACCAGGCCCCTTTGCACCCCAGTGCTGAGCTTGTTAATTTTAACTTGTCTTTGTTGACTTATCTGCATTTCTCCCATTGCTTTCCATTTTTCTAGGGAGGATATGTGTTTCTCTGTGAAATGGTTCACCATCTTTGTTTTGTCGTGGGTGGCCACCTGCCCCTTTCCTGGCCCTGAGGGACCATTGTTCAGCTTAAAATACAGGTTAAGTTATGTTAGTGTTTTGGCAAGAGCCCAAGCCTGGAAATTAGTCCAGGGAGTGAAATGCAAGTTCTTGGCTTTCAGTACCCATGTCTCCCGGGATCTGTCATGTTTCTCAGGCTGGTCACATTTTTGGCATCATTGCCAATCCCCAGGTCCCAGCCAGGAAGAGCTGAGGCCTGGTGTTGAGAAGTAGGTGGCTTAAGGCATCATGTTCCAGCAGCGTTCTGGAGAAGTTGCCCAGTGAACAGGAGGTATGTGCCAAGCCGAACCAGAGGACCATGCTCCCGGTGGACAGAGCAGGCACCCACTCCGTTCCACGTGGGAGGAGAGAGTAGAGGAAGGTCCGCAACACGTGGTCACTGCCTCCCAGCCACACCCCCATCATAGCCAGCTTCTCTCTGTCCCTCAGTGCTTTAATGTTAAAACTTAAAAAATTTGTTGACATCAAAGACTGGGAGATTCCCCACAATGGTACTGCCTCTGGCAAAGCCCTGAGAGGTCAGTGGTCTGGCTGGGGATCACGTCCTCCCCGCAGAAGTGCCTGGAGCTGAGCAGGCCCCCTGTCATCTCTGCCTGTCCTCTGTCCCGGTTTCAAGACAACCCCCTGAAACATCACCCGCAACTTTCACGCACATCTCCTTGGCCCAAACTTGATCCCACGTACGGGCAGCTGCGAGGAGCCGTCTTCCTTGCCGGGCACACTGCCTCCCTGAATAGAAACAGGGTTCTGTGAGAAGGGGAGGGGAGGGAGATGAGTGTCGGTGAGTCACCAGCACAGATTGGGGTGCTGAGGTAAGCTCATCCACGTGGAGTTGGAAGTTTCTGCAAGGACATTTTGGGAAAACTGTTCAGCCAACACTCTGGGGGTTCCCCTGAGAAACTGATTCTCGATCTGGGACCGGTTGCCACAAGGAACCTGGAGGAAGGCCGAGGGATGAGAGTGAGTTATCAGGTCACAGCAGCCACCGCTGACCAGCCAGGCTGGGCCACTCCGAGTGCTGCATGGTCAGGAACTGGAGCAAGTGAGAGCTGTTGAAATGCTGGACATCCAGGAACTGGTGCTGAGAGAAGGCCCCTGCTGGCCTCCTACAGCTTCTGTTGGGGCTGGAAGCGTAGTCTCCCCACCACTGCGGGGGGAGAAGGGGGTCAGGGAGGAACCCCTAGGCACTGCAGCCACGTGACGTCTGTGCCTGCAGGTGGGACATCACAGAAGAGACACAGCATCACTTGTGCAGGGTTCTTCTGGGGGCACATCCCTGAGTTTAATCAGGAGGAAGCACCAGACAAACCCCAGATAAAGAATGGATTTTAACAACAAAAGACAGCAGCGGCGGAATGTTCTAGGTTAAAGGGGACAGGCCCACTAAGACGTTGTCGGGACCCTGGATTGGATCTTGTGCTGGAGGGAAGGGGAGCTGAACTCTACTGGGTTGTCCAAAAAGTTCAGGTTTTTCCTTAAGATGTTACAGAAAAATCCAAATGAACTTTTTGGCCAACCCAGGAGTGAAGAACTTTCATATCTTAAGGAAGAGGCACTCACTGAAGTATTACGGGTAAAGGGCCAAGATTCTGAAACAAGTGTCATGTAATTTACCCCATATTATATATAAACTTACACAGGATGAGAGTGTGTGCAGACACACACATGTGATAAAAGGGGCAGTGTGTTAACAGTGGGTGAATCTAGGAAAAGGGTGTGTGGCTATTCTTTGTACTTGAACAATTCTAGTAACTTGTGAGATTGAAATTATTACAGATAAAATGTTTTTGAAGAAATGAGATGGCATATAAGTCCATGAAAGATGCTCAGCATTGTTAGTTGTTAAGGAAGTGCCAATTAAAACCACGGTGACATGTCACTTCATATTTATTTGATTGGCTTCTGAGGAGAATCAACAGTAGCAGGTGCTGGCAAGAGTGTGGAGCCCCTGGAGCTCCCCTGCACTACGGATGGGAAGGCCATAAAGTTACACATACACACCGTAGGACCCAGCAGCCCCACCACTGGGTGTCTACGAAGGGAAAGGGAGACACACGTTCACACACAGCCCTGCAGGCAGCCTGGTAGGTGACTGCTGAACCCTGGAAATGCCCACCTGGCCACCCACAGGTACATCATCCCACTGTGTCAAGGGGTTACCCCTCCATGCGTGCACAGCGTGGCTGAACCCAAGACCGCTATGCTAAGAGCAGAGCAGACCAAGACACAGGCCAGCAAGGCGGCAAAGCAAGTGTCGGGCTGAGGGGATCACCGACCAAGGGGACCAGGAGCTTTAGGGTGTGGCTTGATAGTGGTGGCTACGTGGCTGCATTTGTCACAACTCATAGGACAGACGTGCTCTCAAAAGTGAGTTTTGCTATGTGCCAGCTTACGCCTCCACAAACCCAATTAAAAAAAATAAGTGTTAAAAAATCAAAACCAAATGTTAAACCATCAGACTGCTTTATCAAAGATACTATTTTTAGACTTGAACCCTTGAGCCCTACTCCAAGAACATTGTCCCCGTGTCCTCTGGGTGCCGCGTCTCGCATTGCTCAACCTGGAGAAGGAATAAAGTTCCGCCCCACTAGCTCAGGAATATGAGGACATCGCATTGAGTGAAAGAAGCCAGGCCTGCGACACACAGCCTTTGGGTCCATTTCTGGGAAGTGTCCAGAAAAGGCGAATCAGTGATTTGTTGCCAGGGCTGGGGGAGGGCAAGTCTCTGGGCAGAGTGGGGAGTGACCGCTCATGGGTACGGGTTCTCTTTTTGTGATGACGAGAGTATTCTGGAACTAGACACAGCTTCTGTGAATGTGCTGAATGCATTGAATTGTTCACCTGAAAATGGTTAATTCTACATTGATGTGACTTTCACCTTAAAGGTGGTGCTAGGCTCATCTTGGGCTTCCCTGGTGGCTCAGAGGTTAAAGCATCTGCCTGCAATGCGGGAGACCTGGGTTCGATCCCTGGGTCGGAAAGATCCCCTGGAGAAGGAAATGGCAACCCACTCCAGTATTCTTGCCTGGAGAATCCCATGGACGGGAGGAGCCTAGGGGCTACAGTCCACGGGGTCGCCTTTTGGGTGTGCCGAGTGCCCATGCAGACATGTTCTGTGGAGGCAGAAGGCACAGGTAGTGAGGCCCACCAAACTCTTTGTCAGGATCAGTCCCGTGGTGCCCCTGAGCCATGTTAGGCCTGGGTGTGCGTGGACCTGACTGGGACGCCCCACGTGTGGTTTGTGTGAGAAGGACCAGCAGCAAAGCGCTGGGGTGGGGTTCACGCTGCCCCCCCTCAGTGCCATCGAGGGCTGTTGGCCCGAGCACAGCTCTGCTCTGCCTGTGGCATTGGGCGATCCAGGTGACGTGCTGACTTCCAGGTAGAGGTAACAGTGTGTATTTTACAGGGCTTGTATTAATTCTGATGATACATGTTAAGAGAGATCTCAGCAGTGATAATGAGATCACTGCTGAGATTAGTGATCACTAACAAAGACACAAACAAATCTGAAGGGTTTGTTCTCTTTGGAGATTTATATTCTGTAAGTACAGTTGTCTCTCAGTATCCTCAGGGGCTTGGTTGCAGGACCCCCAGAGGACACCCACATCCAAGGATGCGCTCATCTCTTATATCGATGGTGTTGTGTCTGCACATAACCTGTATACATCCTCTCTCATACTTCATGGCATGTACCTAATGCAACGCAAATGCTATGGAAACAGTTGTTGCTGAAGGAGACAAGTTCAAGTCTTACTTCTGAAAACTTTCTGTAAATTTCTTTCCCAGTTACTTGTGATCTGAAGTTGGTTGAGTCAGTGGACGGAGGTCTGACTGTTCCTCAGAGGCTCTCCTGGAATAGTATGAAAAGAGTGGATTTCCCCCTCAAGCCTTTCACTGCCCTGCCCCAAAGATCTGCAGTTCCGTGAAGATGGGGCTCAGAGCTTGGCACTGGGGTCTTGGAGGGCCAGGTCAGGTCCACACATGCAAGCAGGAGAGTAAGTTGGCAGAAAGCTGCCTGAGCAGCTGGGCAGAGCATCTGGACACAGAGACTTAACTCTGACCAGAAACTGTGGAATTGGCAGGGTAGAGGTCATTCATCTGATCAGGAGGGCAGGACCCCTGCCATCTGCACGGCCATGTCCACCCATGACGGTCAGAAGTGCGGCAGCCTCGTTGCGCACTGGGCTGAGATACTGATGTTGATGCCGTGCTCACAGTTTTCTGGAGCTGTCTCCGCTGCGCGACCTGCCCATCAGTGCCCACACCTCAGCGGCTCTCAGCACCTGGGGCTGAGCTCTGCTGGACCTGGGCTCCGTAGGGACTCTTGGTGCACCGGGGCAGAGGGCCGAGCTGGCAGCATTGCCCCCGCAGCCTGTGAGCTCTGGGGCGGGCCGACTGATGACCTGTGAGCACGCAGTATCTTCACAGATGTCACTTGTCAGGATTGCCCACTAACCAGCCACACTGTCCTCATGGCACTCCTCTGAGTAAGAGCTGCTCTTGCTGTGGGCTCATCATCTCTATAGCCTCCACGCCACTTTGGGCATAACTGGGGGTTTCATCCTGTCTGATAGTGGACACCGTGAGGTAGGTTCGCAGCTCACCTGTCGATTCTTGGTCAGCTGGTAGAGAGTTTCCCAGAACCCAGCGCTGGGTGTAGGAAGGGGTGTGGCCTGGACCTTCCCTGTGTGGACCCTGGGAGGCGTGTACTTGGCTTCACCTTCAGGCCAAGCCCTGCTATTCCGCCATCCTTGTCTCTGAGTTCTCATGCCCCCCTGACTCTTCTGTCTCCTCCCTGGGCTATACTATGAGGCTGGGCAGGAAGTGAGTCACCTTGGCCAGGCCAGGGAGGACAGTGGGACAAAGAAGCCTGGGCGTCTGGTTGTGGGGGAGTCTGTCAGGCTGAATCCTTAGTCCCTTGGGTTCCAAGTGCCCCCAGCAGGCAGGAGACTGGCTGCTGCACTTGGAAGCAGGAAAAGTTATTGAGGGGTGGTGAGCTAGTGGGGGCTCAACAGGAGGATGTTGAAAGAAGCTCCTGTTTGGGCTCAAGCTTCCCTTGGCAGCTCAGGAGGCTGTGACAGGGGCCAGTTACCATGGGTGGTGCAGCTCAGAGCAGCTGAAAACGTCCCATCTGATGAGCAGGCTGGGCTCCTGGTGGCTGAGCAGGTGGGGTTGCTGATGCCCGTGGGGGGGCACTTTTTCTTGGAGGACCTGGGGACAAGGACCATGGGCACCACTCAGGCCTAGTTCTGGAGAGTGGAAGCCCCAGTGCCCCCACAGTCCCCGGGTCCCCAGTGCCGCCTCCCCAGCCCTGACCCTGTCTCTGCCCTCGTGTGCCAGGTGAGCCTGAACAAGGTGGGCGAGTACTGGTGGAGCGCCATCCTGGAGGGCGAGGAACAGATCGACATCGACAAGATCAACAAGGAGCGCTCCATGGCCACGGTGGACGAGGAGGAGCACGCCGTCCTGGATAGGCTCACCTTCGACTACCACCAGAAGCTGCAGGGCAAGCCGCAGAGCCACGAGCTGGTATGGGCACGCACACTTCCTGGGCCTTCCTGGGGCTCGAGCTGGGGTGGGCGGGGCGTGCTGCTGTCTGTGCAGCTGCCTCCTGGGTCCTGACACGGCAGCCCGGGCCTGGTCACTGCCTGGGATAGGGCTCTGGTTCTGTGCCTGGACCGAGAGCCCAGGTGGCAGGGCCCAGAGGTGCCTCTCCAGGGTCCTGGTAGTGCTGCGTGTTCCCAGCACCTGGGGCCGTCCCTCCCCTCAGCCCCTCCGAGACCCTCAGTACAGGAGGGACAGCCTGGCCCCGCCCTGCCTCAGGTCCAGTGCAGGTTTGACCACAAAGGACCAGGGGGAAGAAAATTCTTCCAAGTCACTTTTGAAGTCAGAGGCCTGAGTAGTGTGGCTGGCCGGGAAGGGCAGGAGGACATCAGTGACTAGAGAGGAGGCTCGTCTGGAGCTTGTGGTGGCAGAGAAGAGGATTAGACGCATGCTATCTTTCTCCTGTCCGATACTCCCAAGAGTGGCTGTTTAGAGAAGAGAGTTCCTTTCTCAGTGTCCCAAGTGAACCGCGCGGGGATTTGAGAGGAGGGTCGAGGTGTAGAGATCACAGCATGTGTTTGAGGTCCTGTAGCTGGTCTGGCAGAAGGGTGGGGTTGGAACCCTGAGCTGGTGTCAGGCTTGTCTGTCATCTCTCCCTGAGTCTCTGAATCGTCTCTTGATCTGGTTCACCAACCTTACCTGGCCTTATGGGACTGGAGGCCAGGACTGTGGTTGACCATTGGCTCCCAGGCACCTGGCGGTCTCATCTGTGGAAAGTGGCCTCAGGCTGTAATCCCCGAGCTGGCCTAACACAGGACATGGGATGCAACCACCTCTGTGCACGTTTAGGTGGCAGTTTTATCCAGTTAATGCTGCATTTGCCTGCAGCCGCCAGATGAAAGAGCAGTCTGAATACCGACCTGATGGAAGAGGGCCCTGGGCAGCTGTTGAAAGTTTGGATGTCCGGCCCCAGACTGGACAGGCACTTGGCCGTGAGGTCTAAATAAGAAGCAAGAGGTCCCTGCTGATGAGCTCAGGGCTGGGATCCACCGATCCAAGAAGCATCTGAAGAAGAAACCTGAAGACACTGGTCTGATGAAAAGACTTCCGTGGTTTGAGTTGGAAGTGGTGGTTCTGGCAGGACTTGCCATGGGCCCGGCAGTGCTGACCGTGATGGCATGAGTGCCTGGCTGAGTGCAGTGCCCTGTGGAGACCTTCAGTGGACACACGGGAGCCCTTAGATGGTGGTGCAGGCGGTGGGACTCAGTGGTGACCCCTTGTCCAGCTGACCTGCTCCTGGACGGCCTGATCTCTCAGGGCCGTGTTAGGAGAGGCAGGGGCACCAGCATTGCTGTCTGGGACTCCTCTGGGCTCAGCACAGGTTGGGAACGAACGTCTGTATATGGGGCCTGGCCTCCTAGGCTTCCCTCTGGACTGTCTTCGGTGCACAGGGCCTTGAGGGACGTGCAGTGTGGGGAACAGGTTTGGAACCGAGAAAAAAGCTTGGAGGCATGAGGAGCCGGCAGAGCTGGCATGGCCTGGTGGTGAGGCAGTGGGCCTCTGTGGTGTTGAAGCCCTGCACTGTCACTGTGGTCCCCGGAGGAAAGTGTCCCAAGGAGAAGAGAGTCAGCATGGCTGCAGGTGGCTTTGGATGAGGGTGGTGGGAGGAGTGGCGGCTTTAGAAAGCAGGAGGTGGCGGTGAGGGGCCTGGGGCAGGACCAGCATGGGGAGAGGGCTGAGGACCCTGTGGGGCTGGAGCAGGAGGGCCCGTCAGACTGCCCACGACGAGGCTGCGGCACAGGAACATCACCGTGGGCCGAGCTCAGAGGGTGTGTCTCAAGTCAGGGCTCACTGGAGAGGGTTTGTCTCAAGATGCTCAGATGAGGGGCGTGGAGTGAGAGACTGCGAAGGAGGAGGCTCAGAGGGGGCGGTGGGCACGAGCTGGACGGGGAGGGATGGGCTGCAGGCTGCCCTGGGGCTGCTGGCACCCGGAGCCACGTGGCTGGGCGGGGCCTGGGCCTCTAGTCCCATCTCAGAGCGGCCTGCGGGCAGCAGTGCGGGCTGTGCCAGGTGCTCTTTCTAAGGTCCTTGGTGTGTGTCAGGTGTGCCGAGTCAAGAGCAGTACGTACTGCGTGTCTGACATGTTTGCTGCTGCACCACTTAGGTGTAATAAAGGAAGAGAAGGCCCCATCAGGAGCCCTGCAGTCTTGTCAGACTCCAGGAGTTTTCCCCTCAGCTCAGTCTGTCGACCTAGAGGTTAAGAGGTGGCTGGTGCTTTCTGGCTCTATGGCCGTGAGTCTCTTCGTTTCTCCTGGTCGGAAGGCAGGGAAGAGGGTTTGCAGCCCAGTGTGTTTGGGGGCGGACATGGGGGGCAGGTGTGGGGACCTTGGGGAACAGGGCCTCCCTCACGGTGCAGCCTCTTGCTGCCTCCCCGAAGGCTGGTGGGCCAGACTGGGATGAGGGAGCCCACCTTCGATAACAGCTTTGGCCCCTGCTCCCAGTGGCTATGGGATCAGTGATTGGTGGGTGCACAGACATCCTGAGGTCTTCCCTTTGAGTCACAACCTAGGTCATTCCCAGACTGTCTGAGAGCACAGGCCTGGAGACCACCAACCTTGTCCCTGTGAAAGGAGAGTAGAGACCCTCTCTTTACAGCTCAGTCGGCTCTCTGGGCTGTGGCCCTCAGGCCATTTGGGGCTTGGACAGATACTCCTGGTGAGCATGGACGGCATCCAAACCAGGAAGATGGCTGGTGTTGCGCTGGGGACAGTATGGGGTGGAACCCGAATGTGGGGAGCACAGGCTTGCGGAGGGTCTGCTGTCACCCCAGGCAAGTCCTCTTCTGGAGGAAGCAGAGCAGAGTTCTGCTCTGGGACGTGCAGGCCTGGGGACTACAGTTAACCTCTCTATTTTCTGTTTGTAGAAAGTCCATGAGATGCTGAAGAAGGGGTGGGATGCTGAAGGCTCTCCCTTCCGAGGCCAGCGATTCGACCCGGCCATGTTCAACATCTCCCCGGGGGCTGTGCAGTTTTAATGACCGGAGGAGAGGACGCCCTCGCCGGCAGGGCAGTGGGGCCTCGGCCGCGCCCCTCAGCTCCCTCCTGCCGGGGACTCGCTGTCTAGTTCACCTTTGCCATCCTTTCTTTCAAGGGTGAACCTGGCCTCCTCCCTGGCCCTGCGTCTCCAGACTGTTTCTGAGCAGGGTGGGGCTGTGTGGCCCATGCCGAGGGGGTGTGGGGGAGCAGGGGTGTCTCAGCGGGCGGGTATGCTCTGGGCCCTGCTCTGGGGCGCCGCTCCCGCTCCCTCCCTCCCCTCGCAGCTCTGCTCACTGCTCTCTGCTTGCTGTTCTCGGAGGGCGTGGGTGCCCCTCAGCTGGGGAAGCGCAGGCAGGGATGTGCAGACTGAGGGCCGGGCTCAGGGCCAGTTTGGGGAAACTGCCGCCTTGCCCTCTTGCTGGGTGTGTTCTTGTGTAGTCTCGCCCGTCTGCTTGTATGTGTCCACTGCCTTCCTCAGCCTCGTTGAGGAGCCACGGAAACCAGGGTGCTGGTCTCTGGTTCTGGATGCTGGAAGAGTCTCTGGGGGCCTCAGGCCCTGCACAGCAGGATCTGATTGGCCTGTCGTGCTGACACCCAGCCTAGCACTTTCCCCTTGGGGAACTGGTTCTTGTCAGAGCGAGCTGAGCCAGGCACCCTCAGGAGACCCTATGGTGTGTCACTGCTCACTGCAGCCCTGAGTCCTCTTGGCTGAAGCCAGACCGTGTTGCCCAGAGCTTGGGGCCCTGCTCCTGCGGCTCTCCCAGGACCCAGAGCCCTTGCCCTTCTCCAGGACCGCGCGGCTGCCCTGTTGGTCTGTTACCTTGCAGGCCTCTGCACCCTGGAACCTGCCCTCGAGCTCTGTGTGCTGGGCTGGGGGAGGAGGAGCCCTGGGGGTGGGGACGTTCCTTCTAGAAACTTCCCCCTTCAGCTGCATGGGTGGGAGCTGGTTCATTGCCGTGTGTGGGGGCAGGTTTCTGGCTCACAGGGCCCTGTAGACACATCTCTGGGAAGCAGTTGCTTGCTCCGATGCCATCACGGGAGGTGTGTACACCTGGTGACTGGGGGAGCACCACCAAAGGGCACGGAGCACTGTTGTTGGCTGTCGTCACCAAGGCTGGTTAAGGAGCTGCTGAGGCCCCCCTTCAGCGTCCTCTGGATCACACCTGTCCCACACACTGAGCGGTCTCACTGGTCTGTGTGAGAACCGTTCTGGCACCATGCCTCTGTCTCCTCCCCTCCGCCACCCCCGGGGGTCCTCTGCCGTCACCAGGTGGGGTATGAGGCCTGCGCCTTGGCTCTTTGGGAGCTGTGGACTCCATGGTCAGTTGTCTTCCTTTTGCCTGATTTTATTTTCAAGTGTGTGCGTTTTCCCCACCCCACTAAGGGTAATAGCAGCTTGCCGGCATCTGGAAGTGGCAGGCTAGGGGGGCTCACCCTCTTGTGGGCTGCCTGCGCCCCTCGCTGCTGGCCTGCTCCCCTCGCTGCTGGCCTGCTCCCTGGAGCCTGTACACTCTGCCTGTTTTCTCTCTTCAGACACGACAGGAGCAGTTTGGCCACTGAGCTCCATCAGCTGAGGTCCAAGGAAAATGGGGTGCCCGCCTGCAAAATCACCCTGTCTCCGGTGTTGGTTTGCAATAAATCTGTATTTAAGCACTTCTGGGTCTGTGTGTGATATTTTCTGCCAAGACAGTTTTCACTGTGTGGTCATTACCCGAATCCTGGCCATCAGGCCCATGTATACAGCAAACACCAAAATGGGAATTCCTAAATAGCTCCCAAAGCTGTTTCTTATCCAGCCTGCATCCTGGCGAGACTTCATGCAGCTTTCAGAAACATAATAAGCTTTCGATCATGAAAAAAGATTGTAGCTCTAGAGCTCACATCCATTTCCAAGCAGGATTCAAAAGACTTCAGCCAGAGGGTCCTTGGTGCCCCATTTACCTGCAGTGGCCCCAGAATGCTGGGCTCATGCTTGTGCCTGCAGCCCTCCAGGCATAACAGGCTTGTAGCACGTCCTATGCCTCAGTCACATCCCAGGCTCTCCAGTGTGGCCTCCCCGCCACCCCCACCCCCATTTCAGGGGCCGAGCTCAATAGGCAGAACCTGGTGGGTATTTCTTGAATGAATGAAGAATATAGACAGTCCAACAGTGAAATTACCAAGCAAACTCCCAGGGCAGAAATAATCTGCTAGGAGGGACAGCACCGTCTTCAACAGTTTGTCTCCGAAGTGTGCAGGAGGGAGAAGTCAGGAGTGTTTTGTGTGCAAATGTGTCCAGGAGGTGGCAGCTGCCTTACAGAGACCTGACCACTCAGCACAGTCTGGGGAACAGACCCAAACCCACCTCCAATCTGCTCCCCAGGCGGCTAGCTGGCAGCAATCTCAACCCAGGGCGGACAAGTTGTTTCCGTGAATAAAGAGTGGAGTGTGGGCGTGGAAGCAGTCCTCGGTAAGCACTCTCTCCCTCTTGGACAGAGGGCAGGCGCCAGAGCAGAGCTCCTGACCTGAACAGTGGCACCCACATGGGACTGGTCCCCCATGGCCTGGGAATCAGGTTGTCCAAGCCTGGCTGCTCCCAGGCACAGCTCTCCTGGACGCGAGGTTGGCACACTGTGGCTCGGCTCGCTGATGCCCCCTAGACATGGTTAGGGATCCCAAGGCCTCTCCTTCAGTCCCTATGACAACTTCAGGGGTGAGGAAAAAGTACTAATCTGGGATTTCAGGCTCAGCTCACCCCTCTGCTTGTCCACACAAGCTTGGTTTTATCTGCTCTATCTACATCCTTGGTTTTATTCTTTAAAACTCAAGGTTGACTCACTGGTCTGCTTTCAAAGGGAAAAAAGGAGCGTCAGATGCCAGGTGGGGCCTTAGATCTCCCTGCCCCTGGAACCTTGAGCTGGACGCCACTCCCTGCTCTCCCAGCCCTGTTCTGTGGAATCTGGCATCTACTGCCATTGGCGTGGGGAGGGGAGGGCTGGAATCACACCCTCCAGCCCCCGCTGGGAGAGTCTGGCTACTATGACTCAGACTTGGTGGTGCTGAGAGGGGTCAACCTGGTGGAGCAGGGTGACACCACCTGTTTACAGGGCACCCGTGGGCCTGAGGTGGCCATCCTCCTGCAGAGCAGACCCAGGCCTGTCCTTTCTGGAGGAGGCCTTTGCAAAAGAGGTATCTGGACCCGAGGGTGAGTCAGGGCTTCTCCAGGGAGCTCAGGCCAGAGCTTCCATCACCTCTGTCCTGGTTCCTCCTTGGAGGGATCCTAGGCTTTTGGTCAGTGCTGGCTGGGGCATTAGAGACATTTTGGGCTCAAACTCCCTGTGTACAATGGCCACAGGGGAAGTGTCACCACAGGCCTGAACTGGGCCCCACTCTTGCCCCCATTCCCAGTGGAACTTCCTGCCTCTGCTCTCGCATCGCCCCAGAGATGGTCTGGCTCTGCATATAGATGCTGAAGGGAAGCAAAACATCCCTCAGCACCATTTACCCACTGAAACCCTGATAGCCCAGACACTCCGAGAGAGGCCCCAGAGGCACTTAAGAGGCCACAGCGGAGCAATGGTGGGGTGTGGGTGGTTGGCAGAGGTCCCTCCTGCAGGGATGGTGAGCCTGCTGCCTGAGGGACAGGATCATTGGGAAGCTACTCAGGTTATGACCTTGCAGGGACCAGGGTCAGGAACGTTGTGTTAGGGTTAGAGTGTACCCTGGTGGGTCCGGGCTGCAGAGGTGTGGTGTGGGGAGTCAGTAGCCCCCAAAGAGGGTGTGTCTGGCCTACAGAGTGCCCACAGAGGGTTTGGGGTTAACAGAGGCCAGGGAGGGGGTGCAGAGCGGGGCCTCTGGTGGAGAAGATGCCAGCATTCTCAATGACCACCCATCAGGGCTGGGCTGGTGCAGAAGACCCAGGGTGGGAGACCACAGTCCAAGGTGCAAGGTGCCAGCAGAGGTCAGAGGACAGCAAAGGGAAGCGGAGGCAGGGGCAGGAAGGAGGAGAAGGGCCTGCCGAGCCCCACACAAGCTGTGTTCTTAAACAGTTCCATCCATTGAGCACAAAGCATCCACAGGAGCCACGCTGAGTGTGCAGGGTTTGCGCCAGCTCCTTCCGGGGGTGTCAGCACACACATCGGTGGTTCATAGCAGCATCAGTACCAGCACCTGGGAGGACTTAAGATGTGACCTACAGGGCCGGAAACTAGGTGGGAATCCAGATGCTTCCCAGAGTCTGAGCAGTGCTGTCCACCCACCCTGGCAGAGCACCCTGAATCCAACTGTTGGGTTAGCAGTGCGTTCGGGTCCCACTGGCAACATGTTGGCCCTCACCTGCCTTCAGGAGAGGGCTGGCGGTGCTTGCTAGAGACGGAGGGTGCGTTCTTGTGCTCCAGATTCCTTCTACCTCATTTCAGGACACTCACGGCCCGAGAGCGAGGAAGAAGGGAGAGCAAGCACCAGGCAGGTGGGGATTTTGTGCCCCCTCCCAGTCTCTGGACCACTTTCCGGTCAGGAGGGTGGGTACGGGGTTCCTCAGGACACCGTCAGAGGCTTCCTCTAGTGGAGAGGGTAGCAGGGCTCACCCCTCCCCACGGGAACTCTGATTCCGCTGGCCTGTTCCACCTACTGCGACACCTCCCCTGGGGTTCCTGCCCAACCCGACTACCCCGGGGGCTACAGTGCACCCAGGCTCTGTCTGAGGGCGTCAACCCAGCGACAGGAGAGGGCTCTTGTGTTCAAATCTTTGGTTGGGGGAAGCAGGTGGTGTTTCTGGAACATTCTATCGCATTCTGTTGGACTGGACACCATCAGGACATCCTGGGTTCCTGCTGGGACTCTAGATCAGCGTCTCCCAGGGCCAGTCACAAGAGCACATCCTGTGTTTATGGTCAGTAACAAGCAACAAGGTCTCTGGGACCCCCCACTCCCTGGGTTAGTGGCTCACATGAAGCCCAGAGATCCGGGGCAGGCCAGGGTGTGGGCAGGCACCCCACACACCCCTGGGCCTGGGGCCAGGGATGTGGCAGTGAAAGCCTGTGCAGGGTGGCAGGTCCTGAAAAGGCACCTGTTGACCCCTCCAGTGGCATTGCGACCCCAAGCTTGCCCACCTCTCACCATCGCCTTCACAGCTGGAGAGGTGGGTGCCCCTGTGCGTCTACCCAACCGGCCCCTGGCCTCCGCTCCCCGCCCCGCTCCGGCCCCCTCTCCCCTCTGCTTGCTTACTGCCCTCCCTTCCCCCTCCCACTCCCCACCTCCACTTTTCTCTCCCGTCTTCTCCTCTCCCCGCTGCTTTCATCTCCCCTCCGTTCCCACCCTTTCCCTCCTCCCACCACTCTCCTCCTCACCTCCTCAGGCCTTGCTCCCCTGACCCCAAGGCAGGAAGATGGCCACACCTTTTAACATGTTTATTATGGTACCATATGCATGATACAGAATTTAGCGTCTTAGCCATGCTGAAGCGTGCAGTTCAGTGGCATTAAGTGCATTCACGTGGGTCTGCAGTGGTGGGTCATCACCACTGTCCACGTCCAGAACTTACCTTCCCAAAGCGAAATTCCGTATCGGTTAAAATTTTTAAAAATTCATTGCAGGTGTTGGAAGTGAGATTTAGCAGAAGTCTCAGCCTCTGGGCTCTGTTGACAGCTTGGGAACCCAGACAGGTGGCCTCCGGGCAGCTGTGGCCATAGCAGGTGGGCAGAGCCAGCCACCGCAACCCCCTTCGCTCCACACTGCCCACCGACGCTCCCTCAGGCATTGGAAGTGGGGCAGGAGGGTTCCCATCAGAGTGCTGTAGTGACGGGAAGACATGACCAGTCATTGCTTCCTATGAGGGTGGTGGGGGCCTGGGGGCCAAAAAGTGCAGGCGGGCTCTCCAAGCTGGAAAAGGCCAGAAAAGGATTCTCTCCCAGAGCCTCAAAAGAACACAGCCCTGCCAACATTGATTCTCACCCCACAAGACCCATCTGGGGCTGCTGACTTCCAGTACTCTGAGAAAATAACTATGCTTTTTTTTAAAAAAAGTTAATTTATTTTTGACTGCACTGTCTTCGTTGCTGCCTGTGGGCTTTCTCTAGTTGCGGCGAGCAGGGGCTTCTCTAGTTGCAGTGTGCAAGCTTCCTGTGATGGCTTCTCATTTTGGAGCACAGGATCTAGGGTGCACAGGCTTCAACAGTCGTGCCTCACAGGCTCAGCTGCCCTGTGACATGTGATATCCTAGTTCCTAGACTAGGGGTTGAACCCATGTACCCTGTGTTGGCAACAAATCCTTGACTATTGGACCACCAGAAAATTCCTAAATGTGTTCTTTTAAGCTACTAAATTTGTGTTAGTTTGTTAAAAGCAGCAGTAGGAAATTAACATGCATGAGTGATAGACACTGTCAATATTTTATATTTTTACTGGTCTAATAGGTGGGTGCTGGTTTCTCATTGTGATTTAATTTGTATTTTTCCAATGGCTGACTGTGGTAAACGTCTTTTCATGTGCCTTTTCTCATCCATATATCTTTTTTGGTGAAATGTTTGTCAAATGTTTTGCTTGTTTCCTAATTGGACTCATTGTTTTTAAAAGTTTTAAATTTTTAAAATATATTCTAGGTAAAAGTCCTTTGTTGGATATGTGATTTGAAAATATTTTCTCCCTGTCTGTGATTAAATCTTTTTAATCGTTTAGCACAGACTTTCTCAGAGTTTTTAATGTTGGCAAGGTCCAATTTATTAAAATTGTTTTACAATTCATGCTTTCGGTATCATTCTGTTTTGAGCTAAGGTTCTTGTAGATAGTGTATAGTTGGGTCATGGTTTTTTAAATCCATTCTACCAATCTCTGTCTTTTAATTGGTGTATTTAGACCATATATATTTAAAGTAATTATTGGTATATTAGGGTTTTGTTTGTCATTTTAATATTTCTTTTCTGTTTTTGTTCCTTTTTTCATTCCTGTTTCTTTTTCATTGGCTTTCTTTTCATTTCTTGAAACTTTTTAATAAGTCTACTCTGATTTATTTGTAACATTTTTTTGGTATTTTGCCTTGTATAGTTTTATTTGTTGCCCTAAGTATCTCATACACATATATAACTGGTCATAGTCCAGTGGTGTTGACATTTTCTCACTTTGAGTGAGTCTAGCCATTTTACTTTTGTTAATGTCTCTTTATTCTTCTAAGTTTTAAAATACATTTGTCTTCAGTATTTCCTCTACATTGAGAAACCACATCAGATGGTATTAGGATTTTTACTTTAGCTATGAAATGTTATTAAAGAAATTCATGAAGTGAAGTAGTCTATTGTGTTTATTTATTTTTGGGCCACCTCACATGGCTTGTAGGATCTTGGTTCCCTAGCCAGGGATCAAAAGCAGCCCCTGGCAGTGGAAACACAGAGTCCTAACCACGGGGTCACCAGGGATTCCCTGTTTTCTTTATATTTGCCCTCTCCATTGTTGTTTTCTTGAAAAAGGTCCTTGCCTTCTTTCGTCATTATATCTGGAGAGCTTCCTTTAGCCATTCTTTAAAGTTAGGTCTGATAGCAACAAATTCTCTTAGTTTTTCTTCATCTTGGAATACTTTTATTTCCCCTGCATTCTTGAAGGGTAATTTCACTGGATCTTGCAATTGACTATTCTCTTTTTTTCAGCACATGAAAAATAATATGATATTGCGCCACTCAATTCTGAGCCACCAGGGTTTTGGGTGAGAAATTTGCTGTCATTTGAATGATATTCCTCTATTAGAAATTTATTATTTCTGACTGTTTTGAAGATTTCTTATTCTTTGTTTTCAGAAGTTTAGTCATGATGTCTTGGTGTGGATCTCTTTAGGTTTTTCGTATTTGGGGTATGCTCAGCTTCTTGAATCTGTACATTTATCTCTTTTGTAAAAATTGGGATTTTTAAAAAGACGCCATTTATTAAATTACTTTTTCAGCCCCATATTCTTTCTTCCTGCCTTCTTAGATAATAAGAATGATACAATATGAACGTTGGATCTTGTGTCCTTGTTCCATAGATCAGTTCATTTTATTTTTCAGTCTATTTTCTGCCTGTTGTTCAGAATGAGTAAATTCTATTGATCTTTCTTTAAGTTTACTGATTCTATTCTCTGTCATCTCCAATCTACTGGAGAGTTTATTCAGAAAAGCTTTTAATTTGGTTAGTGTATTTTTCAGTTCTATAATTTATACTTTATAGAAAATGTTAATTTTTTTAAATTAAAAAAAATGTTTCCTACCGCTAACCCCACCTCTGTCAACCACCAATCTGTTCTCTGTATCCTTGAGCTTTTTTTTTGTTAAGTTTCACTTATAAGAGACATTATATGGTATTTGGCTTTCTCTCTCTGACTTATTTCACTTAGTATAATGCTCTTGAGGTCCATCCATGTTGTCAACAGGTGGCAGGATTTCATTCTTTTTTATAACTGAATAATGTTCCGTCAGGTGTATATATCACAATTTCTTTATCCATTCATCTATCAGGGGACCCCTAGGTTGTTTTTATGTCTTGGCTACTGTAAGTGATTCTGCAGTGAGCATGAGGGAATATATACCTTTTTGCAGATTGTCAGCAATGGAGAAAGGTTCTTCAACAGCCCCCCTCAGGCAGAGCAAGAAGCAATAGGCCTGGGTGCTCTGCCTTGCTATGAAGAAACCTGTTAGCTAATCATTGTGACTGAGGCCTAAGGGGGAGGTTTCCAATTAGATATGCATTTAGGGGCTAACTGTAATCTTTTCTAGAGACCTTGGAGGGTGGATGTTACCTTTCTGCTTGCCCCCTGCCATGCTCCAGCGGCCGTGTCTTCTGGTGGCAGGGAGTGGGGGGAACTTCACCTGCATTAGTGCCCTTGTTTTTATGTTTGGTGCCCGTTTTTCTGTGACTGACCCACCCAGGAAGGACCTCTTGATCACCCGGTTCGGATGACCAGGAGGGCTTTTATTCCTGGGTCCCACAGGATTGTGGCAGTTGGAGAGATGGTTCCTGTGAGGCCGCTACTCCCAGGACACTGCACAGACTGTGAACTGAGGCACATCCTCCAGTCTTGCCGTGAAAAGGGCTTCTTTGCTTCTCTTAGAGCGTCAGCTTGAGGGGCAGACTTCAGGTCTGGCACACATTTAGTGGCTTTCGGAGCTGCTCTCAAGGAATGTAGGCTGTTGTCGCCGTCTTGACACTCTCCATCTGCCTTGCTTCAGCTCACTGGAGTCACCAAGAAAAGAGCCACAGTCATCTGGAGCCCTGATTTTTGTGGCTGTGGCCCAGGGGATAACTCCAGATCACTTAACTCTGGTGGCCAGTAGGGCTTACCCTTGCCGTTCCACAGGACTGTGTATATTCGTGTACTTAAAAAGCTGTTACCTGACAGTCTGGCTTCCAGCCAGCATGAACCTAGATACAGAGATCCTCTTCTTTGGGACATTGACTTGTCTTGGCACATTCTCAACTACTGGGAGCTATTAAAATGTAATAGGCTGTTTGGACAAGCACAAAATTTTAGAGACAATAAAAGGTTGGGGCAGGGTTGAACAAGATTTCTCATCTATACAAGGTAGCTCTTTTCAAGACTAGGAGAAGTGGTTGTTTTATCTATTGGATAGAAGCTTACCCATAGAGTTAAGCAAAATGAAGCAATAGAGAAATAGTTTTCAAATGAAAGAAGAAGGCAAAAACCTCAGAAGAAAAAACTTTAATTAAATAATTAAAAGAGTTCAAAGTAATTGTCATAAAGATGATCACTGAACTGGGGAGAAGAATGGATGGACACAGTGAGAACTTCAACAAAGAGATGGAACATATAAGAAAGTACCAAACAGTAATAATAGAGCTGAAGCATACAATAATTGAACTTAAAAAGTACATCAGAAGTGTTCAACAGCAGACTATATGAAGCAGAAAAAAGAAAGAATAAACTTGACAATGCAGAGTAGCAAAAAGAAAAAAGAGTGAGAAGACTGAAGGTAACTGAAGGGAATTATGGGACAACATCAAATGGACTAACAGTCACGTTACAGGAGTCCCACGGGTGAAGAGAGAGAGAGAAAAGGGCAGAAATCTTATTTGAAGAACTAATGACTGAAACTTCCCTAACTTGGGGAAGGAAACAGCATCCAGATCCAAGAAGCCCAGAGACTACCAAAAAAGAGGACTCCCAAGAGCTGCACAGCAAGGCACATGATAATTAAAGGGTCAAAAGTTAAAGACAAGGAGAGAATTTTAAAAGCAGCAAGAGAAAAACAGCTTAGTATATACAAGGAAACTCCTATAAGACCATCATTAGATTTTTTCAGCATATACTTTGCGGGCCAGAAGGGAGTGGCATGATATATTCCAAGTGATGAAAGGAAAAAAATCTCCAACCAGGAATACTTTACCCAACCAGGAATACTTTATCATTCAGAATTGAAGGAGAAATGAAGAGTTTTATGGACAAACAAAGCTAAAGGAGTTCATTACCACTAAACGAGAAATGTTAGAGGACCTTATTTAGGCTGAAAGAGAGGCTGCTAAGTCGTAAAAGGACACATATGAAAGTATAAATCTCATTGGTAAGGGTAAATAGATAGTAGTGTTTTAATTACTTATAAAACTAGTATGATGATGAAAAGACAAAAGTAGTAAAACTGAGTTTAGTAATTAGCTAAGGGATATGTTCAAAGTGAAAGTCGCTCAGTTGTGTCTGACTCTTTGCGACCCCATGGACTATACACTTTGTGGAATTCTCCAGGCCAGAATACTCGAGTGGGTAACATTTTCCTTCTCCAGGGGATGTTCCCAACCCAGGGATCAAACCCAGGTCTCCCACATTGCAGGCAGATTCTTTTCCAGCCGAGCCTCAAGGTAAAACATGACATCAGCCAAGGGTGACAAAGTGGAAAAATGTTGAGTTTTAGAATGGGCTCAAACATAAGTTGTTAATCCACTTGAAACAGACTGTTAAGGATATAAGTTGTTATATGTAAGCCACATGGTAACCAGAAAGCAAAAACTTACAGTAAATACACAAGATAAAGAGAAAGGAATATAAGCATGCTGCTGCTGCTGCTGCTAAGTCACTTCAGTCGTGTCCGACTCTGTGTGACCCCATAGACGGAAGCCCACCAGGCTCCCCCGTCCCTGGGATTCTCCAGGCAAGAACACTGGAGTGGGTTGCCATTTCCTTCTCCAATGTGTGAAAGTGAAAAGTGAAAGTGAAGTCGCTCAGTCGTGTCCGACCCTTAGCGACCCCACGGACTGCAGCCTACCAGGCTCCTCCATCCATGGGATTTTCTAGGCAAGAGTACTGGAGTGGCTTGCCATTGCCTTACTACTTAAGAAATAGGACTTCCCTGGTGGCTCAGACAGTAAAGTGTCTGTCTTCAATTCAGGAGACCTAGGTTCGAGCCCTGGGTTGGGAAGATCCCCTGGAGAAGGAAATGGCAATCCACTCCAGTACTATTGCCTGGAAAATCCCATGGACAGAGGAACCTGGTAGGCTATAGTCTGTGGGGTCGCAAAGAGTCGGACACGACTGAGCGACTTCACTTTTACTTTAAGAAATAAAATCACAAAAGAAGAGGACTTTTTTTGAGTCCTCTCAAAGAGAAGAACAGAGGAACCACAAAAGCAGCCAGAAAACAGTTAACAAAATGACAATAAGCACATGTCTGTCAATAAAAAGTATAAGTGGGCTAAATTCTCCAAAGACATAGAGTGGCTGAAAAATGAGCAGCAACAACAAAAACCAATACCCATCTATCGGCTTCCTACGAGAGACTCACTTTAAATGTAAGGACACACAGGCTGAAAGTGAAGAGATGTGAAAAAGATATTTCCACGCAAGTGGAAACCAAAAGAAAATTGGAACAGCTATACTTATGTCAGACAAAGAGACATTAAAGCAAAGGCTGTAATGAGAGACAAACAAAGGCATTATGTAATGATAAAGGAGTCAGTCCAACAAAAGGATATAACAATTGTATGCGCACTGAACATGGGAGCACCTGAATATGTAAAGTGAATATTAACAGGCCTAAAAGGAGGAGGTGACGGCAACGCAATAGTACTAGGGGATCTTAATACCCCACTTACTTCCACACAGAAAATCAGTAAGGGAACATGGGTTTTAAGCAACATGTTCAGCAGATGGACTTAACAGATATTTTTAGAACAATCCATCCAAAAGCAACAGAATACACATTCTTCTGAAGTGCACATGGAACATTTTCCAAGATAGCTTGTATGTTAGACTATAAAATAAGACTTAATCAATGTAAGAGGATTGAAATCACACCAAGCACCTTTTCTAAGCACAAAGGTATGAAGCTAGAAATTAATTACCCCATGAAGAAAACTGGAAAATTCATAAATATGTGGAGATTAAATAACATGCTACTGAACAACCAATGGATTGAAGAAGAAATTAAAAAAATACTTGAGACAAGCGAAAATAAAAATGTCTGAATAGCATACCAAAATTAATGGGATACAGCAAAAGCAGTTCTAAGAGGGAAGTGTTTCTTTTAATATGTTTAATTGAACAAATGTTTACTAAGCACCTACTTTGTGCCAGGCACTGTGTTAGGCACCCTCACTGTGTAGTGTCCCCACAGCATTGTAATCTGCTCAGAAATGAAACCAAGATCAAGAAAATTGTCACAACCCTACAAACTAGAGGCGGGTGGAAGTGGGCAGCGTGAATGCAGGCGATTCCTGTGCCAAAAACACACCCACCAGAAACTTGTTTTCTTTCTTGGGACAAATCTCTACTAAGTGGTTGTTTTGAAACATCTCCATGTATACTGAGAGGGAAGTTGCTGTCACCACATCCCCACGCACTGGTGCCTGATGGACATTCGAATACTCTGAACACTACTCAGAAAAAGGAAGTGGCAAAGGAAGGTATTCATATTTGGGTTAGAAGAGACTTCTTTTTTCAGTTCATGTGGTTGCAACAACCCTTAAGAAAGATATAAACATCCCTGCCTTGACAGCATAAATGTTTTAGGTAGACCCAGTTTTAGATTCCTGAGTCAGTTATCTACAACCTCCTAAGGCCAGAGAAGCGAAGGGAGATTTCTATCTGAGGAGGAGAGAGTGGCCAGCACCTCTGGTTTGGAAGCATGACACACTGCAGCTGCATTTACAGAAGCAACACAAATGAGAGGACATCCTAGAGCTACTACTAGAGACACCCTCTCTCACACACACACGGGGGACTCAGGAGCAGCCCTAGTCGCTGGCACCCAGCTTGGAGAGGCCCTGGTGGAAGTCTTGCAGGGCATAGATCTTCCCATCCAGCACCTCCAAGAAGCTCTTCAGCTCCACCTTCAGGTGATGGTGTCAGTACTTGCTCTCCTCAATGTCTATCTTCAGAGAACACACCTTATCTTCCAGGTTCCCACTGTCTCTCTCTGCTGCCTGTAACTTCTCAGAGATGTGTTCACACTCTGACACAAGTGGAGGTGTGATTTCACTTTGTTTTCAGAGGCCCTTCAGCTTCATCTCTTTTTCTTGGACTCCAGATCCTCAACTCTTCAACTGGATATTCTCCTTCTCTCTGTTTATCTCATTGCACTGATGTCCAGCTCATCAGATCTTGTTCGGAGCCAGTCATTCTCATTGTGGTCTCTTCTATTGCTCTGTGCTGGCTGCCGACACTTGTAGTGCTGCAATCAGCTGAGCATTACTAGGAAGGAAGTTTATAGCAATAAATATCTATCTCAAGGGGAAAAAAACATCCTGAACAACCTAACTTTACACCTCAAGGAACAACAAAAAGAAGAAGAAAGCTCAAAGTTTGTAGAAGGAAGGCAATAACAAAACTTAGAGTAGAAATAAGTGAAATAGAGGTTAAAAAGACAATAGAAAAGATCAATGAAACTAAGATCTGGTTCTCTGAAAAGGTAAACGAAATTTACCAACATTTAGCTAGGCTTGCCAAGAAAAACAGAGAGAATATATAAATAAGATCAGAATTTCATGAAAAAGGAGGTATCACAGAAATACAAAAGATCATAAGAGACTGCTCTGAACAATTAATTATACACCAACAAATTGGACAACCTAGAAAAAAATTGATGAATTCCTAACATAGGACCTGTGCTATGCTGTGCTTAGTCGCTCAGTCATGTCTAACTTTTTGTGACCCCATGGACCGTAGCCTGCCAGGCTCCTCTGTCCATGGGGATTCTCCAGGCAAGAATACTAGAGTGGATTGCCATCTCCTCCTCGAGGGGATTTTCCTAACCCAAGGATTGAACCCAGGTCTCCTGCATTGCAGGCAGATTCTTTACTGTCTGAGCCACCAGGGAAGCCCATACCAGGACTTAGTCATGATGAAATATTAATAGAAGATCTGAACAGACTGATTACTAGTAAGGAGATTGAATCCATAATCAAAAATCTCCCAACAAACAAAAGTCCAGACCTGATGGCTTCACTGGTGAATTTTACCAAATATTCAAAGAATTGATTCCAAACCTCCTAAAACTCTTCCAAATAACAGAATAGGAGAGACTTCTCCCAAACTCATGGGCTAGCAATATCCTGATACCAGAACCAGACAGGGATGCCACAAGAAAAGAAAATTACAGGCCAATATTCCTCATGAACATAGATGCAAAAATTCTTAACAAAATATGAACAAATTGAATTCAACAATTCGTTAGAAGAGTCCTACACTGTGGTCATGTGGGGTTTGTTCCAGGGATGCAAGGATGGTTCAACATCTACAAATCTGTTACTGTAATACATGGGAAAGAACAAAATGAAGGGTAAGAACCATATGATCATCTCAATAGATTCAGAAAAAACATTTGACAAGATTCAATATCCATTTATGATTAAAAAAAAACAACAATTGGGGGTATATTTTTACTTTGTAGAAAATACTTTTCTTTATAGAAAAATTTTTATTAAAAAACTTACAAAACTTCTTAGAGATTTTTCCATTTCTTTGTTTCTTGAAGAAAACTTGTAATTGCTTATTGAAGCATTTTCATGATGGCTGCTCTAAAATTCTTGCCTGATAATTCTAACAGCCAATTTAGCTTGGCGTTGGCATTAGTTGATTGTCTTTTCTCATTCAAATTGTGGTTTTCCTGGTTCTTGGTATGACGAAGGATTATTTTTTTTTTGTTATATCCTGGATATTTTGGTTATTGAGTCTTGATCTTATTTAACTCCTCTATATAGCAGGTAGCCACCCTTCTCAGGTTTAGTGTATACTTTCTGGCTTACTTTTATAGATTGTGGCAAACAGTGTTTACCACATGTACAGATGTAAGAGTTGGACTATAAAGAAAGCTGAGTGCCAAAGCACTGATGCTTTTGAACTGCGGTATTAGAGAGAACTCTTGAGAGTCTCTTGAATTGCAAGCAGATCAAACCAGGCAATCTTAAAGGAAATCCACCCTGAATATTCATTGGAAGGACTGATGCTGAAGGTGAAACTCCAATACTTTGGCCACCTGATGTGAAGAACTGACTCACTGGAAAAGACCCTGATGCTGGGAAAGATTGAAGGCAGGAGAAGGGGACGACAGAGGATGAGATGGCTGGATGGCATCACCGACTTGATGGACATGAGTTTGAGTAAGCTCCGGGAGTTGGTAATGGACAGGGAAGCCTGGTGTGCTGCAGTCCATGGGGTCACAAAGAGTCGGACATGACTGAGTGACTGAACTGAACTGAACTAAACAGTGTTTGATTTTCAGAGTTTTTGCATGGTGGCACAGCCTGTGAGGCCAGGCACACTTCTATTGGGCCTGGGGCTCTGCATGGCACTGGATGGAGGTGGGGAGATGCAGGGCTCCATGATGCTTGTTGCCTTGACATCTGATGGAAGAGCACAGAGCACCAGCTTTGTTGGGCCTCCCCTCTCCCATCCTTTGGCCTAAGAGTAGCTTTTCCTGTTGCTTGTCTGTTTTGTCAATGTCTGGTGTCAATCCAGATTGCATGCCGCTGTGCTCAATCCTGGGTATGTATGAGAGATAAAAAAACCCAGGGACACACAGCGTGTTGTTCTCAAGTCCTGTGGCCCCAGGCTGCCTGCCTTCTCTTTTCCAACTTTCAGGGTCCTTTTATGGGTGTCTGCTGGATTATGTCCAGGCAGGAGGAACTGGAAAAGGGAGTCCACACCATCCATCCTGTTCTGGAACTGAAAGTCCAGTTCCGGGAGGTTTTACCATCACAATATTTTTTCTCTAAAACAAGGAGCCATGATGACTCCTAGATGACAGCTTGGCAGATGGCAGCCCACACAAACAGCACTAGGGCTTTAGGCTGCCGGAAGGTTCCAATCATTGTGGGGGGGCTGAGAGAAGGCAAGCAGAGAGGAGCTGGGAGTGGGGGGCGAGGAAGTGGTCCAGAGCATCCTACAGCTGCCCAGCCCACTGTGACGCTGACCCCACAGATCCCCCGGCTGATGGGACAGAATGCAGCACAACATGGAAAGTATCAGTGATCTGGGCTGTGGAGACAGAGGGATGAGGAAAAGAAAGAGGGAGGCAGTGAGTGAGGACGGGAGGACAGGTCACTGTGGGAGCCTCAGCATCTATTCAGCATTTCCTCACGGACCGAGGGACTGACATTCCTCTCTGGGGGCTGTCACGATCCTCCCCCCTACCTCCCAGAACTCAGGGACCCCTACAAGCGAGAAGGGAAGGCAGAGCCAGGCATGGGGCCAGGACGAGCGTCTGGGGAGGCGGGGTCCCCAGGTGGTGCAGGAGGAGGCCACTTTTCTGAGCCGTTCCAGTCCCAGGGATAAAAATACCAGTTTGCAAAATCAGCTGCTAATCTTGTTGCTAGGTAGAGTTCAACCCCAGAATTGCCATTCTGTGCTAAGTTTGGCTGAATAGCTTTTTCTGGGAATTAAGATTCTCAGACTCAGGCCCAGGTCTTAGAGGAGGCACAGGGAGACAGGTGCTTTGCTTGTAGCCTTGTGAGGGGACAGACAGACAGAGAGACAAACGGGGTGCTTGTCACACCCGAACTGTGGTGGTGTGGTGGCTCTGTGGAAGAGGTCCCCACTCTACAGATTCTGTGAAGAGGAAGCACTTGGAGCCCAGGGGTCCCACTAGGGAGGGGCTAGGGGCTGGCTGGCTGGGCTGGGAGCAGGGGACACCACAGTGAACTCCTTTGGGCAGAGCTCCCAGTGCCAGAGGGACAAGGCAGACAGTGGTCTGGACACTGTTGAGGACCCTTCTGTGGGAAAGTATTTCCACCCTCACCCAGTCACCGTGGCCTCTGCCCAGGGCCTGACCTGATGGCCAGTGTGAATGGGGTGGCAGTGGTAGGGGGGCAGGAGATGCTGCCTAAAACCCTGCCCATCCAGCTGGGGAGGTGGGACCTGGGGGGCCAGAAGCCCCAGGGGACTGTGAGCCCTGGAGGGACAGGGGAGAGCATTAGCAGCCAGGCGGAGGGGTTGAGGCTGAGGTGCTCCACACGGAAAGGCCTGGAAATGCTGACAGGGCCGCAGTGGCAGGAGGCATCTTAATGACTGTAATTAAAATGCCAAGGCAGCTCTGTAGCGGCCAGGTGGTTCCTGAATCCTGCTGAAGAGCCGCAAGAGCCTGACACCAGAGGCAGCAGGCCAGCCAGGCCCCTCGGGCCTTCAGGCCAGGAGAGGGGAGGGCTGTGTCCTCCTGGCACTGTACCCTCTGGTCCTTCTCCTTCCTGGCCTTGCAGACTTCACAGGGAGAATCAGAGGACCTTCCTCTCAAGCCTGTTTTTTGCACCCAGAGTCCCACACTCTGCTTCACCTGGGCCCCGGCCCTGTTGGGAGGCAGGAAAATCAAGAGAGGGCTCAGGGCCCCCAAGGCCTGCTTGAGGGACCCCAAGCTTCCCAGGCAGAGGCCTACTGGGGGCCACACAGCAATGGCACCAACTAGACTGGTTCCAGCCCCCCTGCTCCCAACCTAGAGCCTTGGTCATACTGAGGGGGCTGGGAGTGGCCCAGGGACCCATCCATGGTCGTTCAGCCACAGTCCTCACGCCTTGCCTGCCGCCTTCTCCTTTCTATCCCAGGTTGTCAACAGCCTTTGCTTAGGAAGGCTGCCAAGACTGCATCTCCAAAGTCCCTGGGAGGATGCTGACAGCCCTGCCCCAAGCTCCTACCCCTCCAAGTTCAGGAAGGGTTTCTCAAGCCCAGGAGCCATGAGAGAATTTCCCATCCCCTCAATCCACAAAAGGTCCCACAAAGCAGCCTCGTGCAAAGGGCCAGTGCAAATCAGGCCTCCTGAGAGGCTGTCCATGAATTCAAGTGCTCCAGTCCCAGGTGGAACCCGGGCTGGCTCTGCAGCAGGAAGACCCCCAAACGCCTTGCCAGATTCTTTCATGCCAGAGGACAGGTCGAGTCCCAGCCCCTCTCCGCACAGAGGGAACTCAGGGCAGAGCTCAATCTTGGCCTCACCCATGGATACACTGGGACCACTCGTGCTCCTGCCTCTCCTTCTGTGCGTCCTCCACTCCCTGGAAGAGAGAGACGGCACAGGAGCTGCTGTCTGTATGCTCTTTTCATCTTGTTGATTTGCCAGGATTAAAAGCCCACTGCAGTCACATTTGGGGTTGGGATCAAAGTGGAGAAAAGTTGGTGAAAGAAGACCCTTTGCTCCTAAACTGTGATACTGCAGAGGAGAACGAATCCTGGGTCTGGGCTGTGAGTTTGATTTAGAACACAGCCCTGGCAGTCCTGTAGCCTGGCTGGCGGCCATCAGAGGCCACAGGAGGGCAGCATGCTTGCTCTCCTAGAAGCAGGAGGCGGGGCTGCCAGGCCTGTCCCCCTCCTACGGGCCACCAGCTGTTCTTTTTGTTTGTTTGTTTTAATAACAGCTTTATTGAGGTCTAATTCACATAGCATAAAATTCACCCTTTTAAAGTGTACAATTCGTGGTTGTTAATGTATTCACAGTTATGCAACCATCACCACTATCTAAGTGCAGAATATTTTAATCATCCCCAAAAGAAACCTCATACCCATTAGCAGTCACTCCTTATTCCACCCACCCACCCCCATCCCCAGGCCTCATCAACCACTAATCTGTCTGTATGAACTTGCCTGTGTCATAAGATAATGTTGGACCCCTACCTCACACCATACACAAAGATTAACTCAAAATGGATAAACCACCCAAATATAAGAGCTAAAAGCATAACACTCTTAGAAGAAAGCAAATCTTTGAACTTCAGATTTTATATTGGCTTCTTAAGTATTACACCAAAAAACACCAGCCACAAAAGAAAAATAGATAAAGTAGACCTAATTAAAATTAAAAATTTGGGGGCATCAAAAGACATTATCAAGAAAGTGAAAATACAACATACAGAGTAGAAGAAAATAAGTGTTTAATATCCAGAATGTAGAAAGAACTACAACTCAATGAGAAAAAGACAAACCAACTAAAATATGGGGAAAGGATCTCAATAGACATTTCTTCAAAGTGCATAGACAAATAACCAATAAGCAGTTGAAAAGATCCTCCATATCATTAGTCAATAGAGAAATGCAAAACCACAGTGAGGTACATTTCACCTGTATTAGGACAGTTACAATTTTTTTAGAAAGGCAAGTAAGTGTTGGTGAGGATGTGGAGAAGTTGGAACCCTTGCATATTGCTGGTGGGAACAAAAAATGGTGAAGTTGCTATAGTAAACAGTTTGGTGGTTCCTCAAAAAGATAAACATAGATGTACCATATGATCTAGCAATTCCACTCCTGGATAAATGTCCAAATGAATTGAAAACAGGTTCAAACAGATACTTGTGCACCCATGTTGATTGCCTCATTATTCACAACAGCCAAAAGGTAGAAACAACTGACCACCTGCCGATGCAGGAGAGGCAAGAGACTTGGGTTCAATCCCTGGGTCTTGAAGATCCCCTGGAGAAGGGCACAGAAACCCACTCCAGTATTCCTCCCTGGAGAATCCCATGGACAGAAGTGCCTGGCAGGCTGCAACTCATAGAGTGGCAAAGAGTCGGACAGGACTGAAGCGACTTAGCATACACAGAAACAACTGAAATGTCCATCCGCTGATGAATGGATAAGTAAAATGTATCAATAGCATAACCAGAGAGCAAAATATAATTCACCCATAAAAATGAATGACTTTCTGATATAGTAGTTCACTCTTATCCATAGTTTCACTTTCCAAAGTTTCAGTTACCATGGTCAACTGTAATCCAAAAATACGAAATGGGAAATTTTAGAAATAGACGATTCCTAAGTCTTAAATTTCTACCATTCTGAGTAGCATGTTGAAATATCACACCATTCTGTCCAAGATCCCCAATCATCAACATTGTCAGCTCATGACATTCAGCCACTGACATCATCATGGCTCCATGTTCCAGGATCACCCTAAACAGATAATCCTTCTGATACATCATCAGAAGGTCAATAATAGTTTGATGCTGCATCACAATGCCTGCTTCATTCACACTACTTTATCTTATCTTGTAGGCATTTTTTCATTTCACGTCATCACAAGAAAAGTAAATATAGTCCAATAATATATTTTGAGAAAGAGATCACATTCACATAATTCTTTTATACAGTGGCTCAGTGGTAAAGAATTAGCCTGCCAATGCAGGAGACGTGGGTTTGATCCCTGGGTAGGGCAGATACCCTGGAGGAGGAAATGGCAACCCACTCCAGTATGCTTGCCTGGAAGATCCTATGGACAGAGGAGTGTGGTGGGCTACAGTCCACAGAGTCACAAAGAGTTGGACACAACTGAGCACACGTAGCATACATTGTTGTATTTATTTTATTATGATAGTTAATCTCTTATTATGCCTAATTTATAAATTAAACTTGATCACAGTTATGCCTGTATAGAAAAAACACGATATACATAGTGCTTAGTACTATCTGCAGTTTGAGACATCTACTGGGGAGCTTCGTCAAGGCTGTATATTGTCACCCTGCTTATTTAACTTATATGCAGAGTACATCATGAGAAACTGGGCTGGAGGAAGCACAAGCTGGAATCAAGATTGCCGGGAGAAATATCAATAACCTCAGATATGCAGATGACACAACCCTTATGGCAGAAAGTGAAGAACTAAAGAGCCTCTTGATGAAAGTGAAAGAGGAGAGTGAAAAAGTTGGCTTAAAGCTCAACATTCAGAAAACTAAGATCATGGCATCCGGTCCCATCACTTCATGGCAAATAGATGGGGAAACAGTGGAAACGGTGGCTGACTTTATTTTTCTGGGCTCCAAAATCACTGCAGATGGTGACTGAAGCCATGAAATTAAGAGATGCTTGCTCCTTGGAAGGAAAGTTATGACCAACCTAGAGAGCATATTAAAAAGCAGAGACATTACTTTCCCAACTAAGGTCCGTCTAGTCAAGGCTATGGTTTTTCCCATGGTCATGTATGGATGTGAGAGTTGGACTATAAAGAAGGCTGAGTGCTGAAGAATTGATGCTTTTGAACTGTGGTGTTGGAGAAGACTCTTGAGAGTCCCTTGGACTGCAAGGAGATCCAGCCAGCCCATCCTTAAGGAGATCGGTCCTGGGTTTTCATTGGAAGGACTGATGTTGAAGCTGAAACTCCAATACTTTGGCAACCTGATGTGAAGAGCTGACTCATTGGAAAAGACCCTGGTGCTGGGAAACATTGAGGGCAGGAGGAGAAGGGGACGACAGAGGATGAGATGGTTGGATGGCATCACCAACTTCATGGACATGGGTTTGGGTGGACTCCGGGAGTTGGTGATGGACAGGGAGGCCTGGCGTGTTGCGGTTCATGGGGTTGCAAAGAGTCGGACACGACTGAGAGACTGAACTGAACTGAACTGGGGAGCTTGGAATGTTTGGATGAGGAGAGATTACTGTACAGGCTACACTGTGGACAAAGCTTGCAAACATTATGCTAAGGGAAATAAGCCAGATGCAAAAAATGACAAATTCTGTATGATCCCATTTATGTGAAATATCTAGGATAGGCAAATTCATAGAGATGGAAGGTAGATTAGAGGTTACCAGTCTCTAGAGGATGGTGGGATGGGGAGTTATTACTGAATGACCTCAGAGTTTCTGTTAGGAGTGATGAAAAATTTGAAAGACACAATAGTAGTGATGATTGCACAACAATGTACTTAAATATCATTGAACTGTACACTTAAAATAGTTGAGATGGTAACTTTTATAACATATATAGTTTACTATAATAAAAAACAACTTAAAATTTTTTCTGTGTATTTCAGTTCCAAGGGATAGACTGGTTGCCTGGACAAGTTGATTTACCTCCTAAGTCTTAGTTGTAAAATGAAGACAGACATAGTACCTATCCTATGAGGCTGCTATAAAAATCAAATGGCATAATACATGTAAGTACTTAGCATCAAGTCTGGCACACGATGAGGTCTCCTTGGAGAGGAGCAGTCATCATTATTTACTCTGTGTGTGTGTGAGAGAGAGAGACCTGTCCAGTTTGATGTCATCCCTTCCTCGAGTTTCTACTTCCAGCTATGGTGGAGGACTTGGCTAGACCACTGTGAACAATTAGAAAATCCAGACGAAAAAACTGGTTTGAAGGCATCTGAGAGCTGCAGACAACCATGAATTGAGGAGCCAAGTTTCCCAAGAAAAGAGAATTGGAGAGATGTGAGCTGACATTCTGCACACCACTTCATCTTCAGACGTGAACCAGTCTTGGCTTAGAGAGGCTATGATTTTGAGCATAGGGCTACTATTGCTAAAAGGCACAGAAGCCAGCATAATTTTCTACGTGTACATGGAGAAGAGGAGACATTTTTAATTGTACTGCCAACAAATTAGCCAGGACTGAAGAGGCTGGAAGCTCCAAACTCACATGTGGCCCCTAAAGAATTTGCCTGTATATTAAATGCATGGTGAGAGGCTAAGAACTGAGAAGTGGAATTTTCAATAATCTCACGGTTATGAAGAGACAAAGATTGGAACTTAGGATCTGAGTTGGGGGCCTGGGGAAGGCTATACCCTGGGAATGGGCATGAACCAAAGACAAAAGGAGACAGAAGGACTGAAATCCTGCCTCCCGTTACTTTGGGCTAAATAGTCTGCCCACACACTAGCTGCCTCCAGAGGGTAAGATGAACCCTCTCTGGAGAAATGTAGAAGAATCCAGAAACCTCAGTCAATTGTCATGGACAGTGCCCAGCATTCAGTGATAAATTATCGACACACCAAGAAACTCTTAGATGACACAGATTTTGGCGTTATCGGACAGGCTTTAAAATAAATGTTATTGATATTGTAAAGAAAATAGATGATGAGATAAAGAATTTCATTAGAGAAATATACATTACACATTCTAGAGCTGAAAACATAGTAATTGATATTTAGAATAAGTCAGTGGGTTTATGATGGGACACAAGAGAATAAAGAACTAATGAAAGTTGATTGACAGGGTTAGTAGAAGCCAGGACAGTAGAAAATTTCAAGGCTGATGCACAAAGATGGAAAAAAAGAAAATATGGAACATGTTGAAAAGTTCTAAAATGTGTACACTGGAGTCCTAGGAAGAGAAAGAAGCGAAGAAATATTAATGGACACAATGGCAGATGATTTTAAAAATAAATGAATGCTATCAGCCCACAGATGCAAGATACTCAATGAACCCACAAGCAGGATAAATACAAAGATAATCTTAAAAGGAGCCAGACTAAAAATAAGTAACTACAATGTAACTTCGAAGGAGTGACAATCAGACATAGCAGAGTTTTCAGCACAAATGAATAATCAGAAGGCAATAAAATAAGATTTTTAAGTGCTGGCAAAAATAAACACCAACCTAGAAAACCATATAATTTGGTAGCAAAAATCTTCTTCAGAAGTGAGGGTGAAATGAAGACATCTCAGGAAAAATAGAGAAAATTTAAAAATGAAAATCTTCGTTGGCAGAATGTGTGTGCCTGCTAAGTCGCATCAGTCATGTTCCACTCTGTGCAATCGCATATACCACCAGGCTCCTCTGTACATGGAAGCAAGAATACTGGAGTGGGTTGCCATGCCCATCTCCAGGGGATCTTCCCAATCCAGGGATCAAATCTGAGTCTCTTATGTCTCCTGAATTGGCAGGTGAGTTCTTTACCACTATCATGACCTGGGAAGCCCACATTAAATGTAAAGGGATGAATTATTCCAAGAGAAAAGCTAAGATAGACTGGATCAAAATAAACTGTATGTTGCTACAAGAGGCATGTCTTAAATATAAGGATGCAGAGAGTCTGACAATAAAGGGATGGGAATATATAGACCATGTGTGTCGCAGGTCCGTAAGACTACTCTCAGCCTTGGTGGTTCACTAGGACTGACAGGACTCAGAGGAGCTGTTATATTCACAATTCCTTTTTTTAAAAGCAGAAGGAAATAGATTACAATCAGCAAAGGGGAAAGGTGCATGAAAAAAATCTAGGGGAAACCAGGCAGTAGATTCCAGGGGTATCCCTCCCAGAGTGTGTGTGTGTGTGTGTGTATGTGTGTGCGCTAAGCTGCTTCAGTTGTGTCTGATTCTTTGTAACCCTATGGACCATAGCCCTCCACGCTCCTCTGTCCATAGAATTTTCCAGTCAAGAATACTGGAATGGGTTGCCATGCCCTCCTCCAGGGAATCTTTCTGACCCAGGGATTGAACCCACATCTCTGATGTTTCCTGCATTGGCAGGCGGATTCTTTACTACTGGCATAACCTGGGAAACCGCCGTCCCACCGCCCCCAGTGAAGCTGCTTACTTTTCCTGATAACAGAGTGTGATAATACACATGTGTGCCGTGTGTGCTTCGTTGCTCAGTCATGACTGACTCTGCAACCCCATGGAGCAGAGTCCTGCCAGGTTCCTCTGTCCATGGGGATTCTCCAGGCAAGAAAACTGGAGTGGGTTGCCATGCCCTCCTCCAGGGGAATCTTCCCAACCCAAGTATCGAACCCAGGCCTCCTTCATTACAGGAGGATTTTTTACCGTCTGAACCACCAGGGAAGCCTGATAACACACATGAAGCATTGCCAGCTAAGGAGTTCACCCGAGCCTTGATGTCAAGGGTTGATACTGGGAATTGGCAGCACTGTCCAATGACGAGCCTTAGTTGCTCAGTCTGCAGCCCCTAGAGATAAAGCCAGTACAGGGTAGCCCAGGGCCTCAGGCTACAGAAACAGACATTCACCACAAGTCACGTTAGCACAGCTGTGTGATTGTATAGGTCAGCTAGGGCTGCCATAACAAAATTCCACAGACTGGGTAGCTTAAACCACAGAAATTTATTTTCTCACCGCTCTGGAGACTGGAGCATTGAGATGCCGGTGCTGACGTCTCTGAGACCTCTCCGTGGCTTGCAGAGGGCCACCTTCTCCGTGCGTCTGCCCATGACTTTTTCTCTGCATCCGTAGTATCTCTCTGTGTGCCCTCATCTCCTTATAACCACATTAGCAAAATTGTATTAGGGCCCACCCAAATGACCTCATTTTAGCTTATTAATCTTTAAAGACCCTCTCTCCAAGTACAGTCACATTCTGAAGTACTGTGGACTAGAGTTTCAGTATCTGGATTTGTAGCGGACACAGTTAAATTCATAACCCTGGTCAAACTGATAGAGAATGGCCCAAAATCTCAGGAATATCAAAACATGATTTTTAGCAAGGATATTCCAAGAGCTCAGAAGTTATTTCACAGAAGCCAGCCAAGGATCAGGCCTTTCTTGGAGTGTGCAGGATTTGGGCAAACCAAGTCTGGTGTGTTAACCCTTTATTCCATACCAGTCACTAACCAAAAAAAAAGCTAATGCAATTATACTATCATTAGATTAAAAAAATACACTTAGAAAATAAAGATAACTGGAGATAGACATAATAATTAAAAAGTGTACTTTCCAGAAATACACAAAGATTAGAAATTTTGTATAAATCTAGGAAGCTCAAAACATATAAAGTAAAAATTGACAATACTAAAAGGAGAAATTTTAAAATTGGCAGAGGAAAAACTTTAACCCATCTCCCTTAATTTATGAGAACAAGAAGACAAAAATCTCAGTAAGAACAAGATCTGAATAACATGATTAACAAACTTGATATCTTTGATATATATGGAACATTGCAAAAATTGATCATATGGTTGAACTATAAGTTTCAACACATACTAAGAGACTTAAGTTATTCAGATCACATCTTAGGAGTGGTTGGTAACTTGTATTCTGTTAAAAACTATCTACAAAAGAATTCTTAGTGATGAAATATTGAAAACATTCCCCCTGAGATTGGGAATGAAACAGGATATCTATAATCACCCTACTGTTCAGCATTGTATTGAAGAGCTTCAGTCAGTCAATTCAGTTGCTCAGTCGGGTCCGGCTCTTTGCAACCCCAAGGACTGAAGCACGCCAGGCTTCCCTGTCCATCACCAACTCCTGGAGCCTACTTAACTCATGTCCATCGAGTCGGTGATGCCAGCCAACCATCTCATCTGTCATCCCCTTCTCCTCCCGCCTTCAATATTTCCCAGCATCAGGGTCTTTTCCAATGAGTCAGTTCTTCACATCAGGTGGCCAAAGTATTGAAGAGTTTATCCAGTTCTAAAGGCAAGTAGATAAAGACCCCAAGTTTGAAAATGGAGAAATAAAATGATCATTACTTAGAGACAACATTATTGTGTAAGTAAAATGTCCAAAAGAATTTCAGGCAACTTACTAGAATTAATATGTGAAATTAGCAAGGTTGCTGGCTATATGTCAATATTTTAAAATTTGTATTTTTATGTACCAAAAATAATTAAAATATTTTAAGAATTACCACTTTTGATAGGATTAAAAACACCAAATACTTAGTAATAAAACTAACAAAAGATATGCAAAACATTTACATAGGAAATTAAGAACTTTATTAAAGTACATCTAAATAAATGGAAGGACCTATACCATATTTGTGGATTGGTGATACTGAAATAATTTCAACTCTCTGCAATCTGAGCTATGTATTTAATGCACATTCAGTTCAGTTCAGTTCAGTTCAGTCGCTCAGTCGTGTCCGACTCTTTGCGACCCCATGAATCACAGCACGCCAGGCCTCCCTGTCCATCACCAACTCCCGGAGTTCACTCACACTCATGTCCATCGAGCTGGTGATGCCATCCAGCCATCTCATTCTCTGTCGTCCCCTTCTCCTCCTGCCCCCAATCTCTCCCAGCATCAGAGTCTTTTCCAGTGAGTCAACTCTTCGCATGAGGTACCCCCCAACCAAATATCAGCAGTTGTGTGTTTGTGTGTGTGTGAAATTGACAAGCTGACCCTAAAATCTACCTGAAATTTCAAAGGGCTAAGAAAGGTAAGATGAACTGAAGGAGGAGGAACAGAGAAACCACAGACACAAGTCTGTAGGACTTGTACCAGCAGCGGCATCACTCACTGCAAAGCTTCAGTAAATGCCCAGGGTGGCCTTATCAAGGATAGATAAATAGACCAATGGAACTGAACTCAGAAACAGGCCCACACATGTATGACAAAATTACTACTTGCTTATAAATTAGGGGAAGGAGAGTGTTTTCCAAAATTACTGCTGGGTGGATCAATCCTGGATGTTCTTTGGAGGGACTGATGCTAAAGCTGAAACTGCAGTACTTTGGCCACCTCATGCGACGGGTTGACTCACTGGATTGAATATACATACGGAAAAATATTTTGAATCTTACTTTATACTACACACACACAATACACACACATGTGCGCATATGCACATACCTCTAATTCACAAGGATTGTAGAACTAATTCATAGGGATAAACAATAAAGCTGTAAGAAAAAAAAAACATAGGAGAATATCTTTATGACCTTGGGAATAGGCAATGATCTCTTAAATAGGATGTAAAAAGTGCAATGCCACTGAGGAAAAAACTGATACATTTAATCACTTTGAAATTAAGAACTTATACTGGTCAAAATGCACCATTAGTGATGTGCACAGACTTCCCTGCTTGTCCAGTGGATAAAAATCTGCCTGCCAATGCGGGGGACATGAGTTTGATCCCTCATCTGGGAAGATTCCACTTGCCGTGGGGCAACTGACTTGTATACCACAGCTACTGAATCTGCGCCCTGGAGCCCACAAGCCGTAACTACTGAAGCCTGTGTGCCCTAGAGCAGACGGTCCACAAGAGAAGCCACCACAGTGAGAGGCCCGTGCATGGCAACTGGAGAAAACCTGTGTGCAGCAATGAAAACTGAACATGGTCAAAAATGAATAAATACATAAATTAATTAAAGAATAATGTTCAAGAAGGTGAAAAGGCAAGCCACAGAGTGACAAAAGATACTTCCAGTGAATGTGTCTGACAAAGGATCCTTATCTAGAATATACAAAGAATTTCTACAAGTCAGTAAGAAAAAGACAGACAACTAATAGAAAAATGAGGGAAAATATGAACTACACTTCACAAAAAGAGATATCCAAAGGTTCCTAAAACATATGAGAAGCTTATCAGGGACATGAAAGTTAGGATCACAGTGTATTACACACCCACCTGAATGGCCTAAAGTTTTACCAGTTTATACTCCTTAGACTATGGAGCAGCCCAAACTCACAGGGTTGGTGGGAATGTAACTTGGTAAAAACCACTGTGGGAAACCTTTGCAGATTGCAGTTGTCCTCTCTGGGATTCCAGTCTGGTCTGTCACCCACAGCCTGAAAACAGTTATCTCATACATTTTGTCCAGTTTTATGGTTATCTGAGGAAAGGTTACTCTAGTTCCAGTTCGTCCATAATATTTGGACATGGAAGTCACAAGTAAGCTTCTTTTCTTTGAAAAAAGAAATTATTATTTTTTTATTTATTTAGGCTCTTCTGGGTCTTTGTTGCAACATCCGGGCTTCTCTAAAGTTACTGCTCATGGGCTCTAGAGCGTATGGGCTCAGTAGTTGCAGTGAGGGTGTTTAGTTTCAGTTTGTGGGGTCTTAGCTTCCTGATCAGGGCTCAAATACAAGTCGCCTGCACGGAGCATGGAGTGTTAACCCCTGGCCCACCAGGAAAGTCCTGAAAGCAAACTTCTTGATGGAGAAGGTAACGCTTGTCTCCGCCCCCTGCCCCCACCACCCGTGATACTTCTCTGCCTGGACACTTCTCAGGTCTGGCTTCCAGAATGTCTCCTTTCTGGTTCTCTCATCCTCAGTTTGCTCCTTCCTTTAAGTTTTTTGGCTAGGGCATATGGTTTGTGGATCTGGAATCTTAGTTTCCTGACCAGAGATTGAACCCAGGTCTTGGCATTGAACATTCCGAGTCCTAACCACTGGACCACCAGGGAACTCCTGGCTTTCTCCCTGTGATCTCTTTCAGCACCCCTTCCTCAGACCATCCCCTTCCTGCAGGCTTCCCCTGGAGACCTACAAATGGCCCTTTACTCTCTTCCAGGTGACATTCACTGTGGCTCCCACCCGCCTCCACATAATTCCCTGGTCTGGATCTTCAGTTCCCATCTTTGCTCTGGCCTGAGGGCCTATCTTCACCTGACGCTGCAGGTGGTGGGGCCAGGAGGTTCTTTCTCAACACTGAGAAGTGGAACTTACTACCTATACCTCAAACCTGTTCCTCTCTCGTGTCTTCCCCCCACCCTGTCCCCCTCAGCAGGAGTGATCATGCAGCATTTCCCACTCCCCCAACTTCTCCACTGCAGTGGCCACCAAGTCATAATTCCAAATGGATACCTTCTGTGCTCAGTTGCTTCAGTCGTGTCTGACTCTTTGCGACCCCATGGACTGTAACCCGCCAGGCTACTCTGTCCATGGGATTCTCCAGGCAAGAATACTGAAGTGGGTTGCTGTGCCCCCTGCAAGGGATCTTCCTGATCCCTTGAACCTGCATTTCCTGCATTGGTAGGTGGATTCTTTACCCACTGAGTCCCCTGGGAACCTTCTAGCTCCCTGCCAATGACAGTAGCTATTACAAGTGTTGTTAATATTAACACCATGAAGGTCAGATGTGCAGTTTCCAGGGTGTGGCCTTCAACAGTTTCTCTTGGGAGGTGAGGGGAACGTGAGGAGGTTTCAATAGACCCTGGTTCCTAGACAAGGACGAGGATCTGCAAGGCCCCCCGCAGAACCCTAGGCGGGAAGACCTGGACACCAGTCACTGTGATAGAGACCCAGTCACGTGGGAGCTGCTGAGGTGTGAAGGGAGCCTGCCTGGGGACTGGCTGCCGTTGGGTGGCTGCTTTAGAGCCTGCCCAAGCTGCTGCTCAGCAGGCCTGCCAGTCAGTCTGCTGTGGCCCCAACTGTATGGAGAGGGCTTCTGCCGTCACCTCCCTGAAGGAGAGGGACCTCCTTCCTCTGTGACTGTCCTGGATGTGTCTGTGTTAGTCGCTCAGTCATGTCTGACTCGTTGCAACCCTCTGGACTGTAGCTCTTCAGGCTCCTCTGTCCATGGGATTCTCCAGGCAAGAATACTGGAGTAGGTAATCATTCCCTTCTCCAGGGGATCTTCCCGACCCAGGGATGGAGCCTGGTCTCCCGCATTGCAGGCAGATTCTTTACCATCTGAGCCACCAGGGAAGCCCATGAGTGTCCTGTATGAGAGCCCCCAAACTGTTGTGGCCTGCTAGCCTGGGGGTGCAGTGCAGAGGGGTCAGAGACTGGGGAGAGTGGCAGGAGGTCTGTATCCATTGGTGTGAAGCTTCTCCTGACCCACTAGGAAGGCCAGATGCAGGCGGGAGCTGGCAGAGCCAAGAACCTTAGGCTGGGGTCTGGGCAAGAGCGAGACCACTCCATTCTGTGGGCCACAGGGTCCACCCACCACTTCACTTCCACCCATTGCCCTCAGGGCCTCTGGGTGGAGGAGAGCCCAGACGCCTGGGAGACCCTCATGGGATGACTGCAAGAGGGGGAGGCCCTGCACCCGGGCACCTCAGAACAGGGCCCAGGGGAGTCCTGGCAGGATGAGGGAACGTGGTCTGAGAAGAAGAGTTAAAAAAGTTACCTCCCCTCTGCTCCCTGAGACCCAGGCCTTGTTCCCGCAGTTAGGAAGGAGGATCCGGCTAGCTCAGAGGTAGGCACTGCATCCCTGGGGCCAAGACCTGTGATCTTACAGCTCTGTTTCCATCATTGGACTACATTCAGGTGGCATGGCACAACCGGCTGGATCACCTGCTCCAGACCTGGGGAGGGCTTCCCCCACCACTCTCCTACCCCTAATCCACTGGGTCCCACCACTATCAGCCCCACGCCTCGGAACCCTGTGTCCTTGTTAGCAAAGTGGTGACCACATGCCCACATATGGAAGGCTCCGGCGAGACTAGCACTCGAGTTACCCTGGCTGTTTGCTGCCTGGCCGTGGCCTGACACCTGTAAGGGTGCGCATGTCTGCAGTGTCCCGTAATTACGGTGGCTGTGTGCAAACTGCATTATATTTGGCTCCCCCCACGCACAAGGCTCTTGTTTCCACGGAGCTCTCCCTCCCCTTGTGTCACGTGGCCCGGTATCTCCATCCCTTCCTCCGCGGATCTGCCAGGCCAGTCCCAGAGGGGGGCGATTTGGGCTGTTTCCAGTTTTCTGGTTTATAAATAACACCGCTGTGCATGTCTTTATTACAAATCCTTCTTTCCTCTGAAACCCTGAATAACTAAGCCCCACGAGGCACCGGTGCCCAGCGAGCACATCCTTCCAAACCCTCCTTGCTTCCTGGTGCATCCTACCTGCGCTGCATAGACCCTTGCTATGGACACTGACCTGGCAAGTGCACAGAAGGGCACTAGGGGCAGGAATGCAGCCTCTGCCAGGTTCACGGGCATAAACAAACCAAACAAAAAGTAAAGGAAGAGCACCCAGTATTTCCTAATGTTTTATTCCTTTAAATTTGCAATGAACTCTTCTGTTCAACTGGACAGAGAGGGTCAGGTGCGATGGGCCCTAGTCATTCCCCAGTCATGGCTGTTGCTTTTGTTCGCTTATCTTTTTTCCCCCATATTTTCATAGTTTTTTTTGTAGTAAAAATATAATATGTGAAAATATTCTTGTGCAAAGTTCACTGTAGTTTTTGCATTTCCTCTATGGTATTTTACTCTTTTTTTGAGTCTCCATGAGTCATTTATATTTTCCTAGAAAATTTTCCATTTCAACTATGCTTTCCCATTTATTGGTAAAATGCTGTGCATAGTGTTCTTTTGTGATCTTTACCACTTTGTTTCATTTTTGTCTTCCTTTTCAACTTTTTTTGGACATATTTTTGCTATTGGCCAAACTTGTCAAAAGATTGTCTGTTTTACTATGACGTATTTTTTTTTTTCAAATTTTTGGTATTACTGGTTAGTTGAACTTAGCTTGGCTGTTTTTTATTTCACTAATTTCTCTTTGGATTTATCACACTCCTCCCTTTACCTTTCTCAGGGTTGTTTTTCTTTGCCAGCATCTTCAGCTGTAAATCTCAGTTTATTCTCAATCTCACTCGTTTTCTAGTAAATCAAACTGGCTTATCTCCTAGGAACACTGCTTGGCCGCACCCTACAACCTATGAGGAATGCTGGTTTCACTTGTGTCCGTTCATGTTTCATTTTTGTAGTTTCTGTAGCTTATAATTTAAATTTACTGCCGAGTGGATTTATTTGGCTTCCTTTAGTTATTTATTTTTTAATATTATTGCACTGCTGCCGCTGATGCCTGCTTTTGTCAAATTTTTTGAGACCCGCTCTGTTTTCTGATCCTCGGCCAAGCACTGTGACTGAGAAGAACATGTATTCTCCACAAATGATGCCAACATTTTGTGTAATTTTAAAGTTAGGGGTAATTTACATACATAATGATATGTCACTGGCATGTAAATTATATTCACATAAAAATGCACTGATTTTAAGAGTATGGTTTGTGTATAGTATATGTTTTTGACAAATGTATACCCTTGTGTTGTTGTTTAGTCACCAAGTCGTGTCCAACTCTTTTGTGACCCCATGGACTGTAACCCGCCAGGCTCTTATGTCCAAGGGATTTCCCAAGCAAGAATACTGGAGTGGGTTGCCATCTCCTTCTCCAGGAGATATTCCTGACCCAGGAATCAAACTTGTGTCTCCTGCATTGGCAGGTGGATTCCTTACCACTAGAGCCACCTGGGAAGCCTACCCTTGTGTAATCACAAAGAAATAGAGACCATTTCTACCATCTCAGAATCTTCCCTCAGGCTGCTGGTAGCTGATCTCAGCATTCCCTGAGCCTCTGCTGCGCAGCCGCTTTTATGATTTCTATAACCATGGGTTAGTTCTAGAATTTTGTAGAAATGGTATCTTGCAGCCTGTGTTCTTTGTGTCTGGTGTCTGGCTTCTTTTATTCAGCTTTAGTTCTCAGAGATTTGCTCACGTGGTCAAGTGTATCAGTGGTGATTCTTATTTACATACACTGATTTGTTTACCTGTTCTCCTGTGTATGGACATTTACGTTGCTTCCAGTTTCAGCTGCTATGAATAGAATTGCTATAAATATTGCTGTACAAATGTCCTTTTTTTTTCTTTTGATATACATTTTTTTTCTTTTGGGTAAAAACCTAAGAGGAATTAGTGGGTCATAGGGAAGGTGTTTGGTTAGCTTTATAAGAAACTGCCAAACAGTTATTGAAAGTGACTATCCCTAATTCTGTACATTTTCTTTTAGAGTATTTTGCATCTGTTAAAAACAGTAAATCCTAACAGCTATTAGATATTAGCTCCTGTCACAAAGCAGAGACTCTCAGTTGGGATCAGAATTAGATGCCTGAGCTGGCATGTACTCAGGCCCCTGCTCTTTCTATTGAAAGACAGTGGGCTCTGCAGACATTGACTCTTTAGGACTGATACCCAGAGAATTGGTGGGCCATGTCACAGGCCAGGTGGCAGAGAATTCTGCTTGTCCCCAGGATGCATTCTCCCCTCTACTTCGATGATGGATCTCCATATGTTAGCTGGGTCAAGACCTTTTCCCCAGGATCTTTTGCAGCTAAGTGAAGTCATGGATAGATTCTGGACAATGGGCTGTTAGGGAGAGGGTCATGTGACCAAAAACTGTTGAGGGCCCTCAGACCATCCTCCCTTTTGCTATCTGGCCACTAGGAACACGGATGTGATGGTAGGGTCACCATCACCACCATTATCACCACCATCATTATTACCATTACCACCATCATTATCACTATCTTTAAAACTTAACATTCAAAAATTAGGTCAAGGCATCTAGTCCCATCATTTCATAGCAAATAGACGGGGAAAAAGTGGAAACAGTGACAGATTTTATTTTCTTGGGCTCCAAAATCACTGCAGACAGTGACTGCAGCCACAAAATTAAAAGACACTTGCTCCTTGGAAGAAAAGATATGACAAACCTAGACAGAATATTAAAAAGCAGAGACATCACTTTGCCAACAAAGATCTGTATAGTCAAAGCTATGATTTTTCTAGTAGTCATGTACTGATGTGAGAGCTGGACCATAAAGAAGGCTGAGGGTCGAAGAATTATGCTTTTGAATTCTGGTGCTGAAGAAGACCCTTGAGAGTCCCTTGGACACCAAAGAGGTCAAACCAGTCAATCCTAAAGGAAATCAACTCTGAGTATTCATTGGAAAGACTGATGCCAAAGTTGAAGCTCCAATACTTTGGCCACCTGATGTGCAGAGCTGATTCATTGGAAAAGACCCTGATGCTGGGAAAGATAGAGGGCAAGAGGAGAAGGGGGTGACAGAGGATGAGATGGTTGGATGGCATCACTGACTCAACGCACATGAGTTTGAGCAGACTCCAGGAAATAGTGAAGGATAGGGAAGCCTGGTGTGCTGCAGTTCATGGGATCGCAAAGAGTTGGACATGACTGAGCGATTCAACGACAACAACCATTATCACCATCCCCAACTTCACCACTATCATTGTTATCATCACCACTATCACCACTACCATCACCATCATTACCACCGTCTATCATCATTATCATCACCATCACCATTCCCCACCACTACCGTCCTTTCCCCACATGCCTGCCACCATGTCCTGCATGGCCTGCTGTGTCAGGGCCAGAAGAATGGAGATTGATGAACTAGGGTCTTCCTGCTCTGGGGTATTGCAACCTGCTCTTCCAGGCAGATGGCTGGGCCTGGGAGAAGTGGCAGCAGTGGCATCCCTCCCATGACAGCAATCCCTTGAGGCAAGGGGGATAGGGAAGGCCGTGGCTTTCCTGGGAGAAGGAGCCCCATGTGCAGCACTTTTGGCTCTGCAGATGTGATGCTTGTTGCCATGGTGACCGTCCTAACAATAACCTCCCAGAACTGATCTTCCCCACACCCGCCCCAGCTGCCACCTGGGAGGGAGAGCCCTCCTTACTGACGAAAGCCAGCTAGAAAGGATGAGGTGGGAGGTGGAGATGACGTAGGGGTGCGGGTGGAAGAGGGCCCTTCCTGCAGGAGGGGTGGGAGGCCGAAGCCAGATGAGAGGGCTTCTGGGGCCTGGTACTCCTGAAAGTGTCTTGGCTGGCAGCCCTTCCCCCTTCCAGCTTTTCCACTCTGCTGGAGAGGAGCCTTCTGGGTTTGGAAGTGGAGAGTGGGGTTGAGGGGTGGGGCTGTATAGGCAGGGACAATCTGGGTCCCTTTGGTAGCTCACTCCTTCTCAACTGTGATGCTCTGATCACCCTGTTATCCCTGCCCCCCCTCAGGGTCACTCGATGTCATGCCTTTAATGTCCCATCCCAGAGGAGGGGCTGCCCTGTTGACTTCCAGTGCTCACAAGAGCAGCATGGGGACCTCAAATCACACCCTTTTAGTGACTCTGACTTCTCATGTAAACTTGATCTGGGCAGCCTCCCCACCCAGGAGAAAGGACCTCAAAACAGATACCCAGAATGCTGTGGTATCCTTGCCCAGTGTGGCAGGACGTTGTGCATGTTTGTGAGTGTGTGGTGGGTATCTATTGTGTGACTGTATGTTTGTATCTGTGTGTGTGAACATAAAAGAGAAAAGTGTCTTAATGGGGAAATAAGGTTTGAGCCTCAGCCACTTCTTGGCTGCGTGACATTGGACAAGTTACTTCACCTCTCTGTCGTTCTGCTGTCCCACCTAATAGCATGGGAATCATAATAGTATATGCTTCCTAGGACTGGTTGAGAATTAGATGAGATAATACGTGTAGAATGCATATATGTAAGTCACTGCTGTCATCATGATTTTAATGCCACTGTGTCGTGACATGGACTCACACTGGAAGGAGCATGTGTGACCCTGGCAGCGTGCAAGGTCTACTTGTAGCCTGGAGAGAGCCTGATTTACTGAGGGGTGCAATTTTGTTTGTTTGTTAATTGTATTCTATTGTGTGGGACTGCCTCCTTCTCCTTCCGGAGCTCAGAGTGTTGCAGATGGCCCAGCATGTGTGGGGAGAGGCCCCTGTGGGGCAGAACACAACCCCAAGAGCAAACCTCTGTCAGTCCATGAGGGGCCTTCAGTCCTCCCCCGGCTGCCTCAGGAGAGGTGGGCGGCCACCCATCGGGAGGCACCTGGGGCACTCTGGTTCCAGCACTGAGCCAAGGAGGTGGTCTCGCCTCTGCCCTGCCCTGCAGAGATCAAGGCCACGCCCACCATGGGGCCCTATCTGCCCCCAGTCCATCCAGATCTTGCCTTGTCCCCTAAGTGTTCCTCAACCTCCAGCCCTCTTTTGGGTACAAGTTGGGTCTGCAAAACCAGCCGGGACTGGGACTGGTCACCACCTGGTGTGCTCACCTGCCGGACAGCTGTGTACCAAATGCATCCTGGTCGAGGTGGCCCTGGGTCCACCCCTGCCCCCTAATCCCTGCATTAGATCTTCTGTCCAGGAGACATTTATTGTGGGTTCTGGAGCCAGCCCTGGTTTGGCCACCAAGCTGAGAGAGATGAGCAGGACAGGCCCAGACCCTACTCCTGGGGAGCCCACGGTGCAGTAAGCGGCTCCTAGCAGGGCAGCAGAACGACCCAAATCCAGGGCTGGCGGCTGGAAGCTTCATTTCCTCTGGGCCTGCCCAAGACTCAGTCTGGCCCTCTCCTCTCTGAGGAGTGTGGGGGTGTGGAGCCCAGTAGATTGTCTTTGCTGAATTTGGAGTCCTGGTTCTAGATGGCCGCCTAGGTGTGGCCCTCGGAGAGGCTCTTCTGTGGGAAACGGGGTCAGCCCAGCCTCTCCTGCCCTTCCTCCTGCTCACTTGTCCTCCCCTCCAGGGCCACTCTCAAGATGGACTGTCTTCTTCCAGGCCAGAGCTGGGAGCAGGCAGGTGGACTATGCCTGGGAGAGGAAGAATGTGTCCCTCTACCTGGGCAAGGGGGCTGTGAGCTCTCAGGACCCCAAGATGCCCACGGACCAAACTGTTCCCTGATTCAGGGACCTCTTTCTGAACAGGAAATGTCTGTTCCTGGGAACTCTGCTGGCGAGCCCCCAGTGCCAAGTGCTAGGAAGAGGCAGGGGCTGAGACTGTGGTGGAGCCGGCAGCCTCCACCCTTTCATCTAGTAATCCCTGCGTCCCCAGTGTGCACACCTGGTCTGGGAGGCTCCTGGGTGGCTCTGCCAGGGAGGCTGGACCGTGTGGTGTGTGGAGTGATAGCGACCCGGGCCGGGCAGGAGGGGTCCTGTAGCATCTCCTCGTGGGGGTGTTAGGAATGAGTCTGTGGAGGGAGGGTTCTCCCCACTCTCCATGTGCATCTGAGTCACCTCTTGAGGTCCAGGTCTAAGCAGGCCTTCAGAGGAGAAAGGGGGCTGGGTTCATTGCGTGCAGTCCTGTGCATGTGCGCGCGGCAAGGGAGTCGCCAGGAAGCAGCCGAGAAGCCAGCTCAGGGAGCCAGCGGTTGCCCGTGTGCGTGGCCCCAGGCGCCTGGGCGCTGGTGCGGGTGCCAGCGCAGCAAGTGCAGGGCGAGGGCGCGGGTACGAATGCCGGGAGCAGGAGTGGGTGCGAGAGCGTGTGCAGGGCGCGAGAGCGGGTGTAGGTGCAGGCTCAGGGCTCAAGTGCGTGTGCGGGTGCAGGGCGCGGATGCGGGTGCGGGGCGCGTGCGGGGGGCGGCGGGCGGGGCGGGCGCGGCGGCGGCGGCGGCGGCGGCGGTGACAGCGGCGCCCGCGCTCCCCGCGCGTAGGTGTGCGGCGCGCTCCTGGCGGGGACGGAGCGCGCAGATCTCGCGTGCGCTCGCCGCCCGGCGCAGCCCAGCCCGGCCCCCGCTCGGCGCCGCGAGCCGAGGTGTCGCCCGCGCCCGCGCCCGTGTCGCCGCCGTGCCCGCGAGCGGGAGCCGGAGTCGCCGCCGCCCGAGCGCAGCAGAGCGCACGCCGAGCCCGTCCGTCGCCGCCATGGCCACCACGGTGACTTGCACCCGCTTCACCGACGAGTACCAGCTCTACGAGGATATTGGCAAGTAAGAACTGCGGCGCGTGCGGGCCGGGCCGGGGACCCCGAAGGGCGCTGAGCTCCGAGGGCGGTGATCCTGGCGACCCAGACCCTCTGCGCCGCCGGCTCTGGGCGCACTGCGGCCCCGCGCGCTCCCGGCTGCTCCCGGCTCGGGGCCCGGAGCGCACGGCCCCGCGCGGCCTCGACCCCCGAGCCCCCGGGCCTGGCCGGCCAACAGCGGCGCGTGCGGCCCTACCGGGCCCTGTCCGGCACGATCGCCGGACCGGAGGCCCCGGCTCGAGGCGCGGGGCTCGGCGCAGCGGGGGCGGCAGCAGGTGTCCCCGGAGCGCCCGGCAGACGTGACGCATTTGGCGGCGGGAGGTCAGAGAGGAGCCGCGCGCGGTTTCGGCCGCGGGGCCTAGAGCGCGGGGGAGGGGGCGGCCCTGGCCCGGAGTGTTGTCCCCGGCGCGGGCCACGTTGTCCCCACCCCCACCGGGCGGCCGGGAGCGGGGGCGGCGGGACCTGCTCTGCGCCTGCTTCTCCGCGTGGCTTCATCTACGCGGGGGGTGCCCGATGCGCTCCGCGCCGCGTGGTAACATCCTCTTCTGTGGGTCCTCAGGAGATTTGGGGTTCTGAAGGCTTTCCCCCCAGATCCTTCTGGAAAGAGGAGTCTGGAGAGCTGGGGACTGAGGTCAGGGAGCTGGGATCAGGTCACTGGGGTGAAGATGAGGAGGCGAGGTGGGAGCTTGATGGGTTTCAGGGTCGTGGGGGTAGGTGGGGGCGCAGTTCTGTAGAGTCATTTGTGGGGAGGCAATGGGACGGACTTTGAAGGCTCTTTTCAGGTAGGGCCTCGTGGAGGGAACAGGTGGCTCCTGGGCTCTGCTCACCGATGTGTGCCGTGTAGGGCCCTAGACGAGGCTCTGCCGCCTGGCTCTACCCCGAATCCGATCGGGGGCTCCTCTCTGGCCTGGGAGTCTCCACTCTGTGAATCAAGGTGGCTTCACCTGGCATCTCCTGGTCTGACTCTAGAACTCCAGAATCCCTCGATTCCAGCTTGTCGGCGGCCAGAGCCCCGCTCTCCACCATCCTACCCGCGTCCCTCCGGCATGGTGGGGGCGCTGGCGAGGTTTCCTCTTACACCTCCAGCGGCAGATCCCTTTCTCCCTCTTTATTAAGAAACGTCTGTGGTGATACCTTGTGTTGGCGAGGGATGCTGATCATTGATAATTGTGGGTGAGAGCTGGGAGTAGTGTGGGGGCGTGTGAATTCCCCAGTTCTCCCTGCATGTGGGGGAGGATGGCAGGCAGGCCTGGGGGGCTGAGGAGTGGAGGGGTGGAATGGAGGAAGCCCATGATGGGGTCGGAGGACTCAGAAATTCCTCGGCCCTCAGGTGGGGGCTGGTTGGGTGCCTGTTCTTAGGGCAGGGGGACCTGGAAAGCAGAGCAGAGAAGGCGGGGAGGTGTCCAGCACCCAGATTGTATATACACCGGAGGCCCTGAGGAAGCTTCCAGGGCTTGTCTGGGACCAAGCCTGTGAGGATAGGGTGATGGGCTGGTGGTTCTCAGATGGGGACAAAGCAGGGGGTGGCAGTGGGAGGAAGGTCACCCATTCTAGGGGACCTTCTTGTTGTTTCTCTGTGCCCAGGCTGCCACACCAGGCATCCCGGGTCCCCTTGCAGAAGTGCCTCTTCCCATTCACCCCATCTCCTCTGCCTGAAGCTGGCTCCACTGACCGCTCCTTCGCTTTTCTATGAACCTCTTTGGGCCAGCATCCCGGCAGGGTGGTCGTCCTAACTCCAGGCCTCTAGTTCCAGTGGCCACAACTGGTTGTCCTGGCTGCTGCCATCCACACCCACACTGGGGGACAGAGGTCCTTGGGACTGCCCTCAGGGAGGGTGTGGGGGGGGGGTGGTAGATCCTGCAGTGGAAGCCAGGCTCCTCTCCTGTCAGCAGGAGTGTGAGCCATTGTGGAAAGGGAGCCGGGGACCTGAGGCTTGAGTAAGTGAGGAAGCGTAGCTGTTGAGGGGGACAAGGGGCCTGGGAGAGGAGGGGAAGGTACCCCATCACGTGGGCTGGCCCAGCGCCCCTTGGCAGAGCCTCCAGGCACCAGGCCCACTGAGGAATGCCCAGGGGCCTCTCATAGCCCCGCTGGGTGGGGAGGAGGCTGGGCCAGTGCAGAGGGAGCTGCAGTGGGGCAGGTGTCAGGAGGGAGGGTCCGGCACTGGGGCCATCGCCTCGGCCCAGGGATGGGGTCCTCAGTGGCCATGTCGGCGGTTGTTGACAATGCCTGGCCTGCCCGACGCACAGTTGGTATTGCTTCCTGGTCCAGGTGGATGAGTCCAAGTTTATTTAAAGCTGCAGCCCCTGGCACCAGTCAGGCGACACTGAGCTCCCTGCCCGGGAAGGGCCGGGCCACAGGCCCACAGCTGCTCGCGTGACATGGCCACTGGACTGTCCCCTTGCTGCCCCGTCCCTTCTCTACCTTGTCGTCCCTGCCCCCCCACCACCGCTGTCTCTGCGTGGGATCAACCCTTGGGGGCCTGGGCTTTGGGTTCAAGGGCCAGGAAAAGCTGTTTTCTGGGTTTCTGCCCTTCCCTGCCTGGCCAGGGCATGGCTCCCCAACACCAGCATACAGGTAAAGAGCCTTAACTTTGGCTTTAAGTTACAGACAGTTATAGATCAGGGCTGCGGAACACTCAGCCCAACACTGAACTGGCCAGCAATATGGTTTAAAAATATTTCATATTGGATAGATTTTTTTAAATGGAAAGAACTTCCAGGAGTAATAAAATAAACACTTGTATCTCTTCTACCTGGAATTGGAAACTGTTTCTTCTTTTGTCATTTTGGCTTTCAGTTCAGTTCAGTCTCTCAGTCTGTCCAACTCTTTGTGACCCTGTGGACTGCAGCACACCAGGCCTCCCTGTCCTTTAGAGTTCTTTTTAAAAAACTCATCAGAGATAAAGCCTTACCAAGAAATGTTAAGTAACCATTCTCCGCCAACAACTGTGCTGTGTTCAGATTTATCCTTTTAGATTCTTGGTTCATTTGCACACAGATAGATTCACAGCTAACATACAGGATTCTTTGGGGGTGTTTTCTTTTTAACTTGATATAAAGATGTGGAAACTTGCGCTTTCCCGCAGCTTAGCCTTCTGGCATCCGGGCGTGGGGACGCTGTCTGGCCTTTCGCTGCTGCTGTGTGTAGTGACCGAAGTACCTGCAGTGCGTCGTGTTCATCTCCTCGTGGCAAGCTCCGTGTTGCCAGTGTTTCTTCCAGTCCCACCGTGGGTTTGCTGGTGCCCAGGGGCGAGGGTTCCCTCAGAGTTTGTCTGTGGTGGTGGGGGTGCCAGTGGGGGTCTGGACATTCTCCGTGTCTCCCCTGGGCCCACTCCCCCACAGCCCTTTTCTTGGGCTTGGTGCTGACCTCCTTGTCTGGCTGTTTGTTGGGTAGGAATTTTGTGCATTTTGTGTTCAGGCTCCCGGAGCTAGACTCTGGGGAGTCATCCCCTTTAAAATCTGAGTGATCCCCCTCTCCAGGAGAAAGCAGCTCCCACATGGCTTTGAATGTAATTCAGGGGTTCATGGACCCCTCCCCTTGAGAGCAGGTGAGCCCCATTGTAACAGCCTCTAAGTGGCACATCACTTTGAATGCCTGATTTTATTTGATTCGAGTTGCTTGGGACCCCCCCTTACTCTCCCTCCCCATTTTATAGACACAGAACTGCAGCTCAGAGAGAGTGGACAGCTTGCTCCCGTCAGCCAGGAAGGCCCCACTCCCAGTCCAGGGTGCCCCTATCCTTCCCAGCTTCCCCCGAACCTCAGGCAGGCCCCAAGCTGACCTTGGTGTGTCTTTGACTCTTTCCAGTGTGTCCCAGTTGGGGGAGAGTAGGTCTTATCCTGAGGTGTGACCCCTCAGCAGAAGGATCATCACCATCCACCTTCTGTGCTTTCTTGACGTCCTCTCCGCTAGCCACCAGCCTGCTTGGTGGTTAATAGATAAACTCAGGAAATTCAGAGCAAATCGATGGTGAGCCTCCTGAGCTCCAAAGCCTGGTTGCCAGGGAAGAGAGGACTCAGGTGGAGGAGGAATCACTGTGTTTGCTTTCTCCCGCCCTCAAGCACATTGGGTACTTCCTGCCCCAGGACCTTTGCCAGTGCTGTTTCCCCGCTCCTCTGATGGCCCCACAGCTCATCCCCCTGGCCGCTCCCTTGGAGAGGTTCTCATGCCCACTTCCTGCTCCTCCCCCACCTAACCTCTCCCTGCTTCTGTCTTCCCCTGTCCCTGGGCACCATCTGACACAAAGGCGGGTGGGTGTCTGGCCCTGCCCACAGTGAAGTTTCCTGCGCATGTGAGGAAGGGGTGCGTGAACCTGCCAGTGGCATCTGCCTGCTGGGCTGGTCCCCAGGGTTGGAGTCCAGATGCCTAATGTAGGGTATTTAGAGAAGAAGTCGCACATGTTGAGGCTTCTGTGAGATGCACATGAAGGTGAGGCTAGTTTAGTTACTATTGAACGGTATTTTTATACCATAACCTACTTTGCTGAGAGCTAAGAATATATCTTGCGCTTGCTACCTGCACTCTTTCTCTCCTGGTAACAGTCGCTAGCAATTAAATGGTGCTTATTACATTAAGGTGCTTGATCTGTGAAATCGGTACCGTGATCACTCCTAGTTTGGAGAAGAGGTGCCTGAGACTCAGAGATGCCCCACATGGGGCTAGGGTTTGAGTCCAGGCTGTTAACTAGAATCTACTTTCTGCTTCTCTCAGAAGCTCATGACCCTACTCCATTCTGTGTTTTTAAAAGATGGTTATTCCACTGGCTGACTCATGGCCCGCTTGTGGTCCACTCTGACCCTGAGCTCCTCAGGGTCTCACTTGTTCTTAACAGGCTGCTTGCTGAGCCCTCTTTGTGCTTTTCCAACACAAGGCATTGCCCTATGGCTCCTTTTTATAAAAACATCACTTCCTATGGTCGTCCCTCTGTGACAACCAATACTCTACCTCCATTTGGGGCCAGCAAGCCTTATTTGATTTTGATGATTAAACAGACAACAGGGATAATATCTTAAAAGAAAAATCAATACATAACAATGTGCAGTAAATGTGACTCCTTCACACTCAAGTTTATTCATTCCACAGAGGAACCTGGACTGTCTGTTTTAATGTTAGTATAGGGATATGTGTGGTGTACATATATGTACACATTTGTATACATACATATACGTTACACACACACACATATATGGTTTAAAAACACAATGGGATTACCATATATGTGATTATGCAGTTTGTTTGCTTCTAACACTTTTTCATGATGATCCCTCATGTCAGAGAGACTTTTCTTACAGCTAAGTGCCTGCCAGTTCTCTTAAAATCAAGAGATGGATGTATATGTGGTGGCCTTATTTTTAAAACCCCAAATGGGGACCCATTTTCTGACAAGCAAGACAGAGGGAAGAGAGGATGCTGTGTTTGAAATAGGGGCTCCCAGGGTTATCAGGAGGGCATGATCATGTTGGATGAAAGAGCATTTCTTGGTTGGGCCCTGGGTTGGGGCACAGGGGTCTTGATCAAAAAAGCCAAGAATGTATTCCTCTCTCTTTTTTTTTTTAATTTGAAGGATCCCTCAAGAGCCCAGGCAAGAGAGATGCAATGTTGGATTTTCTTTCTTCTACCTAAAGTGAAATTCTATCAGAGATGGTTCCCTTAGAGAGTCCATATTGAGTTGCCTGGAATTTACCAAGTGCTTTAATAAGAAAGACCAAGTGGAGGTGACATGAACAGCGTCTGCTCCCTGGAAACATCTTGTCCCTCCCACTGCTCTCTGAGGCCACCTGGTCCAAGGCAAGTGATGAGGCCTTTCTGGAGATCTCAAATATATTTTCAAAATTTTTAATTCCTTCTCTCTCCCCTCCTCAAAATGGAATCCGATTTAGTTATTTTTAAAGCATCTTTCACAGCTGCAAGTCACTTTGTTAGTGTAGAAATGTAAAAATGCATTATGTATCAACTTGGTTTTCCAAAAATTACCATATTGGCATGTTACAGAGAAATGTATATTTTATTCATATAAAGATCTGAATCTGTTTAAAATGAAAACATCCTTATTGGCAGCTAGTGGTGTTCCTAGGTTCTTAACTTTTGGGTGGCCTTTGTCTCCTAGGTTAGAGGGTCATTAGGTCGTTCAGTGCCAAAACTCCTGGTGGACTGTTTTTTTTTTTTTTTTGTATTGACATAATGATCCTAAAATAACTAAAGTTATGCTTCTTTGTTAAGCCAGATACAAGCTTTTGTTTAATTCAGGAACAGATTGGCAATAGCTGGGCATAGATTTAAGAACATTTTTTTGAGGATACATAAACCATGCTGTTCTGCAGGCCTAATTTGAGCACCACCTCCTTTCCCTGCTTTATGAGCAACCAGTGAGCCCTGAGGGGAGGAGATGCTATGACCATTCCCATGAAACAGGAAGGGTGTCCTGTTTTTGGATGTAACACCCTCCATGGTGTTGAGCATATCCAGGTTGATGCCCATTTCTAGTGAAGAGCCAAGAGCAGTTCCTGCCTCCCTGTCACTCAGCCCACGCTGAATTCCAGGGCTTAGAACCATGCCTAGTTCATAGTGGTGCCCAACAAAGTGGCTTTATATCACCCACTAAAAGATGGGGCCCTTCAGGTGGTTGGGGGCAGGAGGTGCTGGTGGTCTTGAGGGTCTCAGATGTCTGGCCTGAGTGGCCATCTGTCTTGTCACCTGGTGAAGGGTGGCATGACTTGGGTGGTGGCCACAGAGCTGGATGCCAAGGGGTTGAACCATTTCTTAGTGAAGTTCTTCATGTGGCTTTTGCTCTTGTACATTGAGGTGCAGCCTGATTTTCAAAGCCCTTGGTTTGATCTGGGGCATCTGTTAGGGGCTTTCCGGGTGAAGAGTCCTGGTCTAGTTGGGAGTAATACCTGCTGAAGAAGGTGATCAAGGTGGTGCATCCTAGCCCCTGGCTGCACCTGTAGACCCCACCCCAGACCTGCTGAATCAGACCCGAGGAGGGTGGTTGCCCCTCAGTTGTGATCAGTGGGCAGCACAGACTCAGACGCTGCAAGGAGCCTCTGTGCCCAAGGCCAGGTGCCTGCACCCGCTCCCTCCCTGGGCTCTGTAAGAGCCTTACTTGACCATGCGTTTGGACTTTGCCTTCCTTTTTTCAGACACTCGATATTACCCCTTGACCTTATCCAAGTCATCTGGAGCAGAGCTTTCTAGAAGAAACAAAACTTGAGCCACAAATGTCAGGCATATGTGTAATTAAAAATTTTCTGGTACTTGAAAAAACCTAAAAAGAAACAGGTGAAAAGAACTTTAGTAGTATATGTATTTAACTCAGTTTATCCAAAATATTGTTTCAACATATAACCAATACAAAAATTATTGTTGCTGCTGCTGCTGCTGCTAAGTCACTTCAGTCGTGTCCGACTCTGTGTGACCCCATAGACGGAAGCCCACCAGGCTCCCCCATCCCTGGGATTCTCCAGGCAAGCTATCTCAAATTTAAAAATATATTGTTTTTGAAATCTGTTGTGTCTTTTTACACTTACAGCACATTTCAGTGTGGACCTGCCACATTTCAGGCTGTTAGGGCTACACACTGGCAGTGGTTACTCTATTGGATTGTACACGTTTAGAGCTTTAAGATCATCCCTGTTATTATTATTGTTACTATTTGCAACTTTTCTGGTTTCTTTTGCTTTACTTCAGATTCCTTCACACATCCAGCAAATCTGCCTGCACACTTACCATTTGCCAGGCATTTTCTGCATGCTTAGGAAACAGTGAACAAAGTTGAGGGTGCCTGCCATCATAGAGCTTATACTTGTGGGAGAAACCGGTGGTAAACCCTAAACAAATTATATGATGGGGTAGAAGGTGATTTATCCTTCTGCTTTGGGATTAAGGAAACTCAAGAATACCAGTTAGCAGGAAGGTTGTAGTTATGAAAACAGTGGTCAGGCCAAGAAAAGGAGAGAAACCTCAAACTGCCAAAATCGGGAGTGAAAGAGTGGACATTACAACTAATCTTATAGAAGTAAAAGGTTGATAAGGGAATTCTGTGAATGACTGTGTACCAAGTGAAAGGTAACCTAGAAAAATGGACAAATTCTTAGAAAGACAGAAACAACTGAACCTGACTCAAGAAGAAATGGAAAACCTAACTAGACTTGTAGCAACTAAAGGGAATAATTAATAAGTTAATAAATTTTTAACGTCCCCCCAAAAAAGTCCCTTCAGTCCAGATAACTTCACTGGTAAATTCTATCAAACGGTTAAAGAAGAATTAATACCAGTCCTTCACAAACTTCTCCAAAAAATAGAAGAGGAAGGAATTCTTCCTAACTTACTCTGTGAAGCCAGTAACTACCCTGATACCAAGGCCAGAGAAAGACATCTTAAGAAGACTACAGACCAGTATTCCTTTTGGATACAGATGCAACATCCTCAGCAAAACACTGGTGAAACAAATCTAGCAGTGTAAAAAAGGGTTCATTATGAGCAAGCAAGATTTATTCCAGGAAAAAAAAGTTGGTTCAAAATACAAAATTCAATCAATGTGATATGACAGATTAACAGATTAAACAAAGAAAGTATATGATTATTTCAATAGATGCAGACACAAAGCATTTAACAAAATCTAATACCTTTTCCTGCTAGAAATACTTAACAAACTAGGGTTAAAATTAATTTCTTCAACTTGATAAAAGGCCTTTATGAAAACTCATATGAAAGCTAACATATTTAATGGCAAAAAACTGAATGCTTTCTCCCTAAGACCAGAAACAATCAAGAAAGAGTGTTCTATTCAACATTGTACAGGTGGTTCTGGCCAGGACACTTAAGCAAGAAAAAGAAATAAAAGGTACCCAGATAGAAGAGGAGTAGGTATAACTACCTTTTTTTTTTTTTTTACAGATATCATGATCTTGTATAGACAAAATCCCAAGGAATCCCTGAAAAGCTATTAGAACTAAAAAATGAATTTACCAAAATTGCAAGATACAAGATCAAGATACAAAAATCCAATATGTTTCATTACACTTGCAATGTTCAATCCCAAAATAAAATTAGGAAAAAAATTCATATTTTAAAAGAATAAAATACATAATAAGAAATTTTTAAAAAGGTAATACAAGAGTTGAACGTTGAAAACTACAAACTACTTTTGAAGAATATTAAAGATCTAGATAAATGGAAAGACCTTTTATGTTTATGGATCTGAAGACTTAATATTGTTAAAATGGCAGTATATGCCAAATTGATCTATAAATTCAGTGTAGTACCTATTACAATTCTAGCTACCTTTAAAAAAAAGAATAAAAAATTAAAAATAAAATTTGTAGGGAAATGTAAGGGGTCCAAAAGAGCCAGAACAATTTTGAAAAAGAACAAAGTTGGAGGATTCCTACTTCCTCATTTCAAAACTAACTATACTGTTACACCAGTCAAGTCAGAGTGGATATTGTCTGGCATAAATGTGGGTATAATGTGACTAAAGGATAAACACACAGATCAGTGGAACAGGATTGAGAGTCTGGAATAAACTCATATATCTATGGTCTGTTGATTTTTTTTGACAAGGATGGCAAGGCAATTCAATGGAAAGAGAATAACGGTTCCTTTAACCAGTGGACAAGTGGGCATCCATGTGCAAAAAGATGAAGTTGGAACCCTATCTAATGCCAGATACAAAAGTAGATAGGACTCCCCTGGTGGTCCAGTGGTAAAGAATCCATCTGCCAATGCAGGGGACACGAGTTTGATCACTAGTCTGGGAAGATTCCACATGCCATGGGGCAACTAAATCTGTGTGCCCCAACTACTGAGCTCTGGAGCCCACAAGCTGCAACTACTGAGCCCATCACTGTGACTACTGAAGCCCAGGTAACCTAGAGCCTGTGCTCTGCAACAAGAGAAGCCACCACAATGAGGAGCCCATGCTCTGTAACTAGAGAGTAGCCCCCACTCTCCGCAATTAGAGAAAAAGCCCTTGCAGCAACAAAGACCAAGCACAGCCAAAAATAAATAAATTTAATAAACAAACTTTTAAAAATAAATAAATAACAAAAAAGATATATTAGTGGTCAGTAAGCACACAAAAAGGTGCTCAACATACTTATCTCAAAATGGCCTAATTGTAGGAGCTAAAACCAAAAATTCTTGGAAGAAAACTTAGGCGTCAATCTTTGTGACCTTCGATTTGGCAATGGTTTTTTTGGGTACAACACCATAAAGCGCAAGCAACAAAAGAAAAGTAAATTGGACTTAATTAACATTAAAAAACTTTTGTGCTTTAAAGGACACCACCAAGAAAGTGGAAAGACAACCCATGGAGAGGGAGAAAATACTTGCAAATCATATATCTGATAAGGAACTTGTATTTAAAATATTTTAAGAGCTTACTACCTAACAGTAAAAAGACAAATGACCTAATTAAAAAATGGGCAAAGGACCAGAAAAGATATTTCTTCAGAGAAGATATACCAGTAGACAATAGACACACAAAAGGATGTTCAACATCATTAGTCATTTGGGAAATACAAATGAAAATCACATTGAGATCCCACCTCATTTCCACTAGATTGAGTAGAATCTAAAAGACAATGTCAAGTGTTGGTGAGGATAATGGAGTTGGAACCCTCATGTGTTACTGGTGTGGATGTAAAATGGTGCAGCTGCTATGGAAAACAGTCTGACAGTTTCTCAAAATGTTCCCTTCCTAGGTATGTACTCAAGAGATATGAAAACATGTCCCCAAAGACATACAGATGGGCAGTAGACACATGAAAAGATGCTCAACGTTGTTAACTATTAGAGAAATGCAAACCGAAGCTGAAGGGACTTTCCTAGTGGTGCAGTGGTTAAGAATCTGCCAGCCAATGCTCAGAGGACACAGTTCAATTCCTGGTCCAGGAAGATCCCACATGCCATGGGACAACTGAGCCTGTGTGCCACAACTTCTGAGCCCATGTGCCACAGCTACTGAAGCCATGCACCCTAGAGCCCATGTTTCACAGTCAGAGAGAAACGACTGAAACACGCACAGAATAGAAGTGTAGCACCTGCTCACTGCGTCCAGAGAAGGCCCTTGAACAAGGAAGACCCAGCACAGTCAAAAATAAATACGTACAACTTGTTAAAAAATCAAAACTTCAGTGAGGCTCTGCCTCACACTAGTCAGAATGGCCATCATCCGAAAATACATGTCTATAAATAATAAATACTAGAGTGAGTGTGGAGAAAAGGGAACCACACTACTGGTGGAAATCTACTGGTGCAGCAATTATGGAGAACAGTTTGGGGTTCCTTAAAAAACTGAAAATAGAGTTACCATAGAATCCAGCAATCTCATTCCTGGGCATATATCTGGAAAAGGTGAAAGTTCTAATTAGAAAAGATCATGCACCACAGTGTTCATAGCAGCATTGTTTACTATAGGCAAAACTTGGAAGCAACCTGAGTGTCCATCGACAGATAAATGGATAAAGAAGATACTGTACATATATACAATGGCATGTCACTCAGTCATGAAAAAGAATGAAATAATGCTATTTGCAGATACGTAGATGGACCTAGAGTTTATCATACTGAGTGAAGTCAGAGAAAGACAAACATCATGTGATACTACTTATGTCGTATATGTGGAATCTTAAAAAATGATAAATGAGCTTACTTACAAAACTGGCGCATAGACATCGAAAACAAACGTATGGTTACCTGAGGGGAAAGGAGCAGGGGAGGGATAAATTAGGAGTGTGAGATTAACAGATACACACTGCTCTGTGTAAAATAGATGAACAACAAGGACCTATGGTATGGCACAGGGAAACATGAATATATTTGACACCTTGTGGGGAAAAGAGCATACATCCGCACAAAAACTTGTTCATAACAGCATTAGCCACAATAGCCAAAGAGTTGAACCAGACCAAATGTCCATCAACTGATGAATGGATAAAGAAAATGTGTTATTTCCACACAATGGAGAATTATTCGTGCACAAAAAGAAATGGAGTACATTATGAGTCAACTTGTGGTGTCTGAGGGCAGGGTCCGCAACGCCATGGCCAAGACACAGTGAACCATCCGCTGGCTCCCTCCACCCCAACCTTGGCTCCATCTCACACCGGGGCACCTGTCAGCATGCCCAGAAGCAGCTGAGAGCTGCCTGAGAGCTGGAGGCCGGCATGAGCTAGACAGTGGGGGATGAGAGGCTGGAAGGGGAGACCCACAGAGCCCTCCTCTTACTCTGCCAAATCATGGTGTTTCATTCCCCACGGCCTGGACTGGTTTTGGGTCCAGAGTGGTCTCAGAGTGGACACAAGGCCATGATGAGCAACAAGAGGCCGCACCCCCACCCCGACCCCCAACCCAGACCGTGCGCCTGGACACAGCTCCTGAAGGTCCGATCCTCGCCTCTCTGCTGGCCCTGACTGGGGGAGGAGGGTTATGCCGGATGGGTGCTTGAGGGTGAGACTCCTCTGGGAACAGGAGGGGTGGGTCCCAGTGGGTGGGGTGATGGGTGAGGGTGGAGGAGGAGGACAGGCTGTCAGTGCGATTGGCAGTGATGGGAAGGGCTGGAGTAGGGGTGGAGCCCAAACTCCAAACCCCCGGCTCTGTGATTCCGGGACATCTGTTGCTTCCTTTCTGGGCCTCCCTGTGCTCCTCCTTCCTGCCTTGGCCCTCCCCACCACCTCTCCTTACCTCCTTCTCTTCTCCTTGGCCCCTTTTCCAGGCTCCCATGTCTCCCACTCCTTCCGTCCCCTAGGGCACCCCCAGGGCAGGCTGTGAACCCTGCTGACCTCATCCCCAACTCCCTGGCTGAGGAAAGCCCAAAGAATTCCAGGAGCCGGGAGTCCCTAGGAGCAGGGCCCGGCTGGGAACCCAGAGGCCAGGGGCCACACAGGGTGAAGATCCTCCCACCCTTTGTGGAGACCGGGGGGATGGACCCTGCTGGAACACCTCAAGCTCAGGGTTCCACTTCGAGGGACCAGTGGGTGCCTTGGCTTCAGAGCTCTGGCCCTGGTGTTGATCTGTGTGCTGGGGCTCTACTTGTTTCTGTCCTGAGTGGTCCCCTTGGGACTGTACCATCCATGATTCCTGGACTGGGATCTGAGTGCTGAGGCCAGGGCCCCGGCATCCTTGTCATTCCAGCGTGGGGTGGGCTCCAGGTCCCCTCATCCGTGCCCCTTTCTTCCCTGAGGGTCTCTGGCCCCTCGAGTCTGGGCGGGGCCCTGGAGCAGCAGAGAGACTTCCAGCTTGCAGACCGTGGTGCCTGAAAGGCGGTGCTTTTCACGATTCCTCTGCGGCCTGAGAGTGGGTGCATTCGTACACTTGCATTTTTATTTTCTGACCTCATCTTGATTGATTGTCTGAGGGACATACTGCCTAGGACGGCCTGTCTTGTGGGAATTAAGCTCTCTTTTCTGACTCAAGTTTAGACTCTTCTTTCCTTCCTCCTTCATCTGCATATAGGCTCTTCCTGGTACGGCAACCAACAGGCATTCCCTTCATTTTGCTGGCTGGACCTTGTGGAGCAGGGACTGGGGGCTGGGTTGGTCCATCCATTTCCCTTCTCCTCTCCTTTCCTTACTTAAAGGATGCTTCGGGGTCTTTCCATAAAAAAGGCTGAGCACTGAAGAATTAATGCTTTCAAAGTATGGTGCTGGGGAAGACTCTTGAGAATAGCTTGGACTGCAAGATCAAACCAGTCAATCCTCAAGGAAATCAACCCTGAATATTCATTGGAAGGACTAATGCTGAACCTGAAGCTCCAATACTTTCGCCACCTGATGAAGAGCCTACTCATGGGAAAAGACCCTGACGCTGGGAAAGACTGAGGGCAGGAAAAGAAGGGGACGACAGAGGATGAGACGGTTGAATTGCATCACTGACTCAATGGACATGAGTTTGAACAAACTCCGGGGTATAGTGAAGGACATGGAAGCCTGGTGTGCTGCAGTTCTTGGGGTCACAAAGAGTTGGATGCAACTTAGCGACTGCACAACAAAGGGGTCTTTCCTGAGGCTGTCCTGGGGTTCCCTTCTCTGGTCTCCCCGTTCTCAGGCTCCTCTGCCAGGTTGAGCTGTCATCTGAGTTCCAGTCCCCTCTGCTTTCCCATCTGCTGCATCTCCCAGCCCCGACGGTCAGTTCAGGCCCTGGGTGGGGGTCTGGGTCTTGCTCTCACTGGGGACTTCTGCGCATCACCTCTTGGAGTGCGCAGGGTCTTCCCCTTGGTTCCCTATTGGGGTGCTATCTGTGTGGAACCTCTGCACAGTCTCCAGGTTCCACTGTGCCTAAGTCAGTCTGGGGCTCCCAGGTGAGTGGACGCCTGGGCTCTGTGTGGCAGGGGCATCGAAGTAGGTCCTTCCCAATAGGAGGGGGCAGTCATGAGCGTATTCTTTTGGGGAGAGTGGGTCAGTGCTGCATCCCTGGGCAGAAGAAGGGTCACCTCTTAGAGCTTCAGTCTCCTCATCTGTGAAGGGGGTGTGTCACTGGGAGGTCAGTCACACAGTGCAGGGAGCTGACCACGTGGCAGAGAGGACAGAGCCCAGGCCCAGTCTGGAGGCCTCTGGTGCTTCAGCTTTCTCTGCACTGTCTCTGGGGCCAGGACCTGGGAGGAGGGGCCGGAGTGACCATTAAGGAGGACACACCCAGAACCAAAGAGGGGGCTGTCCAGGACACCAGTGCAGTGCAGTTGGCATTGTGGACCAGCCATTTTTCTGTGCCCAAACTAAGGAGGGTGGTTCCAGGCCAGGTGGGACAAGGAGGACATCCATTGGCAAGGCATGCATTTCCTGCCCATTGAGTCATCTCTGCCCTGGCCTGGCCCACAGATCAGGGACCCTGTCTGTGCCTGGCAGCACAAAGCCCATCACAGCTGTTCCTTTCATGGTTTTCTGTCTGGGGTTGTTATGCTTTTTTCCTCTAAATGTTCCTTGTTTGTCAGCAGATGTTAAGGTATGCCACGTGGTTCTAAAGGCACTCCTTTTGAAAATTTGACTTTAAAGTTAGCAGGAGAAAGTCAGATGGAGAAACAGTGGAAACAGTGTCAGACTTTATTTTTGGGGGGCTCCAAAATCACTGCAGATGCTGATTGCAGCCATGAAATTAAAAGACGCTTACTCCTTGGAAGGAAATTTATTATGCTAAAGCTGAAACTCCAATACTTTGGCCACCTCATGCGACGAGTTGACTCACTGGAAAAGAGTCTGATGCTGGGAGGGATTGAGGGTGGGAGGAGACAGGGACAACAGAGAATGAGATGGCTGGATGGCATCACCGACTCAATGGACATGAGTTTGAGTGAACTCCGGGAGTTGGTGATGGACAGGGAGGCCTGGTGTGCTGTGATTCATGGGGTCGCAAAGAGTCGGACACGACTGAGCGACTGAACTGAACTGAACTGAACTGAAAGTTAGCAGGGCAAGTACCAGTCTCTTTTATTTTTTTTATTAGTGATTTCTTAGACATACAGCTACATATCCTACCAGTCTTCCTCTTTTTTTTTATTGTGGTAAAATATATATATAACATAAAACTTACTATCTTAACCATTTTTAAGTGTGTAGTTCAGTGGTGTTCAGTACACCTGCTGTGGTGTTACCATCGCCACCATCCATCTCCTAAACATTTTTATCTGATAAAACTGACTCTGTCCCCATTAAACATCACAAACTTCCCTTTCCCCCAACCCCTGCACCCACTGTTCTACCTTCTGTCTCTGAATTTGACTGCTCTGAACATCTCACGTAAGTGGAAGCACACAGCATTTGCCTCTTTGTGTCTGACTTATTTCACTCAACATCCTGTCCTCAAGTTTTACCCATGTTGTAGCATGTGTCAGAATTTCCTTCTTTTTTGAGGCTGAATGATATTCGTTGTATGGACGGACCACATTTTGCTTGTCCAGTCACCTGTCAATGGACACTTTGGGCCTCGCAGCTGTTTTAAAGGACATAATACATGATCTCCTCCCACTGGCCACGACTTCTCAACACTGGGCTGTGTGGCTTGGGCCACCGTGTAATCTCTCTGGGTTCAAGTTCCCCCTCTATAAACCAGGAAAGTGAAAAGTGAAGTTTTAGTTGCTCAGTCATGTCTGACTCTTTGCGACCCTATGGACTGTAGCCCACCAGGCTCCTCTGTCCCTGGAATTCTCCAGGCAAGAATACTGGAGTGGTTTGCCATCCTCCAGGAATCTTCCTGACCCAGGGTTTGAAGTCAGGTCTCCTGCATTGCAGGCAGATTCTTTACCATCTGAGCCACCAGGGAAGCCTGATAAACCAGGAGGTTTGGGTCAAATGACCTTCTGGGGTCCCTTGTGGCTCTGTGAATTGACTCTGTGGAAATCCTGTTTCCTTCCTCTGAGACTTGCCACAAAGCTCATCTGTCAGATGCTCGGGCGTCTGTGGGCCAATCATACAGGTATTTGCATTCCTGGAGAATACAACTTAAGGAGGATGAAGTCTGATTGACCCGAAACATAAAAGAAAAACAAGTTCCTAGAGCTTTAATGGATACGCCCACCCGTTCCAGGAAAAAAGAATCAAATGGCCACGAAGCCCATCTTCCTAAGCTCCAGATCCTATCGGGTCTGGGCCACCATGGGTGGTGAGTTGCCGTCTGTGTTCAGAGCATCTGTCCAGGCAGGCGGTGCTGCTCCCATGCCCGCCCAGATGCCCCGCCTCCCGCCAGGGCCACTGAACCTTCCAGTCGCTGCCCCTCCTCCCTTGACTGCTCCTGCTTGTCCTCCATGAACTGCGCAGCCTCAGCAGTAATTTCAGGCCCCCAGGGGGTTGACTCAGTTCTGTCCTCATCAGTGACTGCCTGGCACTGTGACGAGTGGGGCGGACGCAGCTTTGAAGAGCTGCTTTTGAAGGTTGCTCTGTGGGCCGCTGGCTCACAGACCCAGGCTGGGAACATGGTCCCAGCTGCTGCGGCTGTGTGTGCATTCAGTGGTCCCATGGCTTCTGAATCGGTCCTTGTTCCGTTGATGGTCACACAGGGAGGGCAGCCATGTGGGCTGCTTTCTGGGCTGCACCGGCCCTTGCAGTGGTGCTTGGCACATCCAGCTGTGGGGATGCCGGCCGGGTTCCGTAGCCCTCCAGGGTGGCCCCTGAGCATGAAGTAGCAGATGGAGGCACATCTGGAGAGGGCCCTGGGCTCAGGTTCTGATAAAGGCATCTTAAGAGCACAGTGGCCCTGAAGTGATGTCAGTGTCTCCAGATCAGTACAGGCAGCTTGAGGTGAGCAGGTGGGTTGACCAGGACCCCAGCAGAGCAGGTGTGAGCTGCTTCTTGTCGGAAGCTCCTGTACCAGCTTCCTTGGTGCCTCTGCCAGACCTTCCCGGGCCCGCCTGGCCTGGCCATCAGTGGTGGGCCACTGACCATGGAGATTCCTGGGGCCTTACACAGCCTCAGCCTCTAGCGTTGGGGGTTCTGACACTCTCAAATTCAGATTTCCTTTTGGACCAGAAACCTAAGGGGGTGAGCTTTTCTCCTCAGGGTTTGCATGTACACCCCCCACCCCAGAACCCCTTTGCTGAGGCAGCAGGTCTCTGCATCTGTGGGGTGAGGTGGGCGGGCAGCTCCCCAGAGCCTCCTAGCTGAGTACCTCCATGGCCATACAGTTCTGTCATCTTCACAATCAAGAGGACTTTTACTTCCTTCCCATAATATGTTCAGTGCTTCTGAAAATGCCAAAGTGTTTACAATTATTTGGTGGTGAAACAACTTGGCCCTCTCTTTCCAAGTGTCAGTGAAAGGGAGGCCCATGATGTGACACCCTGCCTCTGTCCAGAGCACCCCAGATGGCTGGACCAAGGGCAGGTGTGGGTGTCCAGGTAGGGCCAGGTCCTCTCTCTGAGCTGGTTCTTCTGATGGAAAACAGGTGAAAAGTCCATAACGGTTCTGGGAACCTCTGTGGTCACTGGTGTCTGAAAATTCAGGGTGAGTTGACTTCTGCTTGCTGGGCACTTGAGGGGGACATCCAGGTACCCCATGCGGGGCATGGGGCCAAGAGTAAGGAGAGGAGGGTGGAGACCCAGGACAAGGGCCTTGAATGGGGTGCCATCTGCACACAAGGTGGTGGAGGCCCCAGGCCTCTGCAGGCCTGGATGGGGCTTCCTGCTGCCCTGCCCCCCAGCATGTTGCCAGCTTCCCTTGACAAGCTGGAATCCTGTGTCATCAGGATTCTAGCGGCCAACAAGTGCAGACCCAAGCCCTGCCCTTGAAGCATCCCAATTTATTTCAGGGACCAACAAAAATGTGCCTTACTACCTCCCTCCCAAGCATGTAATAAGCCTTCTGCTCCTTGCAGGTGGGCCACAGGGGCTGCATGCAGTGAGGAAGGGTTGCCTTCACATATAAAGAGGTCCTACAGGTCAATAAGAAAAGAGCTAAAATTCCATCTGCAATATGGATGAAGGACCTAAGCAGGCAGCTTACAGAAGATGAAATGGAAGTTCTTTCAGGTGGTGAAAACATGAAGAATAGAAATGAAACCAAAGCCACTGCTCTCTTGTCCGAGTTCACCTCGTGCTTCAGGTATGAGACGGTTTTTCCAGGTGACCCGTGGGCTGATGAGGCCACCTCGGTCAGTCTCCAGGCTCAGCTACCCTGAAGCTGATGAACAGAGGGCCTGGGAATGGGTGGGCCGGGCCGGGCTGAGGCCTCTCAGTGTAGGCAGGAGAGGAATTCTAGAGATGCGGGTGCCTCCTCCGCCAATACTGAGCTGTGCAGAAGGCCTTGCTTACCCCCTCCTCCTGCTCCTTCTCCTGTTGTCCTGTCAGCACGTGCTCTACCCCCCAACCATGGGTCAAGTGGGGCCCTAAGTCTCCCATTAGCTGCTCCCCGCAACCCCCTCTGCAGGGTGCAAGGCCAGGTCCAAACTGCAGGCTCTGCCCTGGCTCGGTGGGAGGAGGGGGCCCCAGGCATCAAGGGGTCCAAGGTGGTCCAGGGCCTCCCTTCGTCCAATCGAACCTCTGTGTTTTGGTCTTTGCTTAATGCAGACCCTCAACTTAAGTAGAGGGAGCTTGCTGTAAAGATTGCTCATCTGGGGAGCTTGCTGCTAAAGACTGTGCCTGAGAGAAAGAGGGAGAAGGAGAGAGTCAGACAGCAGCACAGAGAAGGGTGGGGTGGGGTTGGTGAGAGCGGGGAGCATGCAGGCGTGAGCCTGATCCCACAAGAAGCCCAGGAGTGGCGTGTGCCCACCGCGGCTGCACATGACAGGTTGGATCTGAGAGGAGCCCTTGGCCGAGATCAGCTCTTACCTTGGGGCCCTCTCTTGTCCTGGGACAGCCTGGACTATTGCCCTCAGGAGGCCTCTGGCCTGGCCAGGGTCTCATCCACCCCACCCCTTTCCCCACATTCCACACTATCCACAGAGCGGGAGGGGAGTGGTGGCATTCCCTGTTATCGTCCCCTCTCTAGTGGTACCTGGTCAGTGTTAAAAGCTGGGCCAGGGGTATCCTGATCCATGGTGCTTCCCCATTCCTGTGGTGTAAATACACCCATGATGGCCCAGGTCAAGCTTGACATCAACCAGAACATTTGGTTTTGTGTAGCCAGTAAGAGCTGGCCTGTGAGCCAGACCCCTGGGTGGGGTGGGGGGGGAGGGCAGCCCTTGAGCCTCGGCTCTGGCCACAAACCCCCAGCCCCTCCTCTCCCAGACGCAGCTTCTCCTGATCCTTCTCTGCCCTCAATGGAATATTCCATCCATCCCTGCCCAACCCCCATTCTTTCTGAGCCAACAAAGGGCACCTGGTAGGTGAATGTGCAGGAAGGGTGGGCAGCGGCGGTGGCGGTTTAGTTGCTAAGTCACTAAGTCGTGTCTTGCAACCCGTGGACTGTAGCCTGCCAGGCTCCTCTGTCCATAGGATTCTCCAGGCAAGAATACTGGAGTGGGTTGCCATTTCCTTCGTCAAGGGATCTTCCCGACCCAGGAATCAAACCTGGGTCTCCTGCCTTTCAGGCAGATTCTTTACCAGCTGAGCTCTGAGGGAAGATCAAAGGGAGGTCTGCGTTTAGGTCCCGCCTCTGCCACCCACAGTGCCATGGGCTCAACAAGGCATTGGCGCCCCCGCCCTTCCCATCTTCCACGGAGGTCCTGAGAGCCCGGGGGACAGACTTTGGAAACTGCAGAGGGCAGTCCTGGGCGCTGTCGGGTCTGGAGAGTCTGTGACACCCCAAGCACCCTCTCACATTGCGCGGGCCCTCGGTCATGCTGGAGTGTCAAGGTTTCGATGTGACTGACACACTGGTATTTTCCTTAGGCTTTCGTACATGTGGTTAAAAAAATCCCCCAACCCCAATGTCTGTCATAAAAATACTTAATTTTCCTCTTTATACTTTAAAAAAAGACTGAATGAACTCTTTTTTAGAGCAGTTTTTATGTTTACAGAAATATTGTATGGAAAGTAGAGAGTTTCCATATTTACCTCACAGCCGGGCCCCAATTCCCTTTCCTGTAACCATCTCCCTTCGGACGTGGTACGCTTGTTACAGCTGGTGACCAGTATGGCTCAGTATGCTTTTTATAAAGCACGCAGTTAATATTAACTGAAGTCCACAGTTCCCATAGGGCTCACTCTGAGCCGCACAGCCCTGCAGGACTGACAAAGGTACAATGTCATGTGCCTGTCATTATAGTGTTTCAGGTCCTTTGTTCTCCTTTGTTCATTCCCACCCCCCGACCCTCCAGAGTCCCAGACAACCACTTCTTCTTGTCTCTATAATGTTGTTTTTTCCAGAATGTCATGTATTTGGAATCATACAGTATGTTGTCTTTTCAGATTGGCTTCTTTCACTTAGTAATATGCTTTTAAGATTCCGTCATGTCTTTTTCTGGCTTGATAGCTGGTTTCGTTTTAGAGATAAATAATACTTCATTGTTGGGACATCCCAACAATGTCCATTTAGCCATTCATTCTACGAAGGATGTCTTGGTTGCGTTTAAGTTTTGGCAGTTATACCTACTATAACCATTTGCGTGAAAGCTTTTGTATGGACTTAGGTTTTCAACTCCTTTGGACATATACCAAGGAGCATGATTGCTGGATCATATGGTAGGAGTAGGTTTAGTTTTTTGGAAACTGCCAGACTGTCTTCCAAAGTGGCTGCACCACTCTGCATTCCCACCAGCAGTTAATGAGAGCTCCTGTTACTCTACATTCTCACCAGAATTTGGTGTTGGCAGTTTTTTTGGATTTTGCACATTCTGATAGATGTGTGGTGGTATCTCATTGTTGTTTTCATTTGCATTTGATGACATATGATAAGGAGCATCTTGTCATATGATTTTTTGCCATCTGTATACCTTCTTCAGTGAGGAGTCTGTTAAGGTCTTTGGCCTATTTTTAATCAGGTTGTTTGCTTGTTTGTTTTATTATTATTGCATTTTAAGAGTTCTTGATATATTTTGTATACAAATCTTTAATCAAATATATGTTTTTCAAATTTGCTTAACTCATCTTTCAAAGAGTAGTTTTTTATTCTAATGAAGCTTAGCATATCAATTCTTTCTTTCTTGGATCATGTTTTTGATGTTGTATCTGAAAAAGTCATTGCCAAACCCAAGGTTACCTAAATTTTCTCCTATGAGATCTTCTATGACTTCTGTAGCTTTGCATTTTACATTTAGGTCTGTGATCCATTTTGAGTTACTTTTTGGGAAAGGTGTGAGGTCTGTGTCTAGATTAATTTTTTTGCATCTGGATGTTCACTAGCTCAAGTACTGTTTCAGATTATTCAAGTTGTTATCAGTTCAGTTCAGTCGCTCAGTCGTGTCTGACTCTTTGCGACCCCATGAATCACAGCACGCGAGGCCTCCCTGTCCATCACCAACTCCCAGAGTTCACTCAAACTCATGTCCACAGAGTCGGTGATGCCATCCAGCCATCTCATTCTCTGTCGTCCCCTTCTCTTCCCGCCCCCAATCCTTCCCAGCATCAGAGTCTTTACTAGTGAGTCAACTCGTCGCATGAGGTGGCCAAAGTATTGCAGTTTCAGCTTTAGCATCAGTCCTTCCAATGAACACCCAGGATCTATCTCCTTTAGAATGGACTGGTTGGATCTCCTTGCAGTCCAAGGGACTCTCAAGAGTCTTCTACAGCACCGCAGTTCAAAAGCATCAATTCTTCGACGATCATCTTTCTTCACAATCCAACTCTCACATCCATACATGACCACTGGAAAGTTGCTATAACCTGGCTATAGAATCCATAAACTGGGTCTTTATAAACAACACACATTTATTTCTTACAGTTCTAGAAACTGGAAATCCAAAATCACGGCTCTGGCAGATTCAAAGTCTGGTGAGAATTTGCTCCCTTGATGGTCATCTTTATCCTGTGTCAGAAGGGATAGAAAGATTTATCTGGAGTCTTTTTTTATAAAGCATTAGTCTTGTTAATGAGGGCGCTGCTGTCATGACCTGATCACCTCCCAGAGGCCTTACTTCCTAATACCATTCCACTGGGGTTAGGATTGCAACATATAAATTTGGTGGTGGGGATGGGGAGGGGATGGACACAAACAAGCATTCAGTCCATAGCAAACTTAATTTTTTGAAAAGACAGTCTTTTTTTCTTTGAATTGCCTTTATTTCTTTGTCGAAATTTTGTTTACTGTGTTTGTATGGGCCTATTTCTAGGCTGTCTGTTCTGTTCCATTGATCTACTGTCTATTCTTTCACCAAATCGCAGTCTAGATTCCCATAGCTTTATAGTCTTGAAGTCGGATAGTGTCAATCCTCTACATTTGTTCTTCTCTCATCAATATTATGTTGGCTGTTCTGGGTCTTTTGCCTTTCTGTCTGCTACACTTGATCTGAACCAAAAGGTTGAGAAGTGATTTTTGCCTCTCCATATAAACTTTAGAATTTGTTTGTCAATAGCCATACAATAACTTCCTGCAATTCTGGTTAGGATTACATTGAATCTATAGATCAACTTGGAAAGAACAGACATTCTGACATCAATCTTCCTTTTCATGAACATGGGATATCTCTCCTTTCATTTACTTCTTTTATTTCATTAATCAGTATAGTACATATTTTGTAGAGTTATACCTAAGTATTTTATTTTTTGGTGCTAATGTGAATAGTATTGTATTTTTAATTTCAAATTCACCTACTTTCTCACCAAAACTATGATGTTAGTTGAAAGGTTTTTTGGTAAATGCTTGTGGTAGACTGAACTGTGTGTCCCCCCAAATTCATAGGTTGAAGCCCTACCCTCTATATAGCTGTATTTGGAGATAGGTTCTTTAGGAGGTAATTAAGGTTAAAAGAGGTCGTAGTGACGGGGCTCTACTCTGATACAATTGCTGTATTATAATGAAACAATCTCAGATATGCAGATGATACCACCCTAATAGCAGAAGGCAAAGAGGAACTAAAGAGCCTCCTGATGAGGGTGAAAGAAGAGAGTGAAAAAGCTGGCTTAAAACTCAACATTCAAAAAACTAAGATTATAGCATCCAATCCCATCACTTTATGGCAAATAGAAGGGGAAAAAGTAGAAGCAGTGACAGATTTTATTTTCTTGGGCTCCCAAATCACTGTGGGCAATGACTGTAGCCATAAAAATAAAAGACGCTTGCTCCTTGGAAGAAAAACTATGACAAACCTAGATAGCATATTAAAAAGCAAAGATGTAACTTTACTGGCAAAGGTATGTATAGTCAAAGCTATGGTTTTTCTAGTAGTCATGTACAGATGTGAGAGTGGGACCATAAAGAAGGCTGAGCGCCAAAGAATTGATGCTTTCAAACTGTGGTTTGGAGAAGACTCTCGAGAGTCCCTTGGACTGAAAGGAGATCCAACCAGTCAATCCTAAAGGAAATCAACCCTGAATATTTGTTGTAAGGACTGACGCTGAAACTCCAATACTTTGACCACCTGATGCAAAGAGCCAATTCATTGGAAAAGACCATGATGCTGGGAAAGATTGAAGGCAAAAGAAGAGGGTGGCAGAGGATGAGATGGTTAGATAGCATTGCCGACTCCATGGACATGAATTTGAGCAAACTCCAGGAGATAGTGAAGGACAGGGAAGCCTGGCATGCTGCAGTCCGTGGGGTGACAAAGAGTCAGGCACAACTTAGTGACTCAACAACAAATGTAGAGTTTGGTGGTATTGAGTCTCTTCACAGTGTTGCACAACCATCACCAGTACCCATTTTCAGAACGTTTTCATTACCCCAAACGATAACTCTGTACCCATTCGGTAATCTCAGTGCTTCCCACTTCCTTCAGACCCTGCCATGTTCCCTGGGTGGGTGCCCACCCTCTTGTTTCCACTGGCTTTGCTGCCTTGAGTCCTCCTGGAAGCTTCTTAAGGATGTCTATACCTGGTGGAACTGGGACCTGAGGACCCCGGCTATGGCAGGGGTGGTGGTGGGTGGGTCTGGGCAGTATTGAGGGTGACAGTGTGAAGTGTGAGGCCTGAGGGTTTAAGAGGAATGCAGTGTCACGGACACGTGTCAAAGTTGAGTTATACTCATCTGTGTGGGACTCATAAACTTGATGTGACTGTACAGCGTAACGATGATGACATTAATGCCTAAGAAACATGAAAGGGTTACCCTTCGTGGTCATTTACATCTAAACCTCCTTAGGCTGTAGGGTGCATCTTGTCATAAGCCTTATGTGGTCAGGACACAGCCTCCTTTCTGCTCGTGGAGTGTTCCATCTGCTCTCAGCATTGTCAGAAATATAAAGAAAACGTCCTCTCTGAATTGACATTCCTGACTCGTCCACCTGAAACTCCACTCCCCAGGGTGTCCGGGAGGAGGGCCTTGGGGGGGATCTCGATGTCCGTGTGGTTGGGGAGGGGGCATCCGATAGGAGGGATGGCTGCTGTAGCCTGGGTGCTCTGTTCAGAGGGGAAGAGAGAAGAGGAGGCCCCCCTTGGGTTTTCTCCATCTAGATGCACCCACAGACTCCATGGGCAGCACTGCCATTCTCGTGTGTGGGTAGGTGTCCTCAGGTGGCATTTCTGTCCTACTCTCACCATTTGTTTGTCAATGGATTCATTTGATGCTGAAGCTGAAGACTAGAAGACCTCCCTGCCCTACTCGCTCTTGGCCCTCTTGAGATTTCTTTGGGTAAAGATTTCTCTGATCAAAGAAGTTACAGAAAGGCTGCACTTCACACTCACTAGTGGGAAATTCACAGTGCAGATGACCATGTTAAAGGCCCTGAGAAGTCCTGCAACAGGAAAGGAGAGGAGGAAGGAAGGAAAAGGGAGGAAAACACTGTCTAACTTACTGGTTTCTAAACTTATTTGCCCACAGAGCCCCCTTTGTGCCCAACGTCTGTTAGCATCATGTGGAACTAATATTTGAGGATGGTAATTTGGGACATGTTTGCTTAGTACACACAGGGGCAGACTCTGACTCCCTAAGGCAGAATGGAGGGTCCGCGTGTGCTGTGGGTTGAACTGTGTCTTCTTAAAATTCAGATGTGGAGTCCTAACCCCAGTACCTGAGAATATGACCTTATTTGGAAATAAGGCGGTTGTAGATGTAATTAGTTATGGTGAAGTGGGTGAAGAGCCTTCATCCAGTACGACTGTGTCCTTATTTTTTATTTCTTTCTTTTGGCTGTGCTGGGTCTTCATTGCTGTGTGGGCTATTCTCTGGTTGCGGCGCATGGGCTTCTCGTTGCTGTGGCTTCTCTTGTGTGGAGCATGGGCTTCTCGTTGCTGTGGCTTCTCTTGTGTGGAGCATGGGCTATAGGGAGTGCAGGCTTCAGTAATTACAGCGTGTGGGCTCAGTAGTTGTGGTTCTCGGGTTCCAGAGCACAGGCTCAGTAGTTATGATGCTCAGCTGCTCAGCTGAACTCAGTTGCTCTGCAGCAATTGTGGGATCTTCCTGGATCAGGAATCGAACCTGTGTCTCCTGCATTGGCAGGCAGATTCTTTACCACTGGGGAAGACCCCCCACCCCGGATTTTCTGTGTGTCCTTATAAAAAGGGGAAATTTGGGCCCAGGGAGACACACAGGGAGAATGCCATATGAACATGAAGGTGGAGATGGGGGTGATGCTTCTGCAAGCCCAGGATCCCCCGTGAAGCCCCAGAAGCTGACGAGAGGCCTAGAGCAGTCTCCCACAGCCTCAGAAGGACCAACCCTGCCAGCACCTTGGTCTTGGACTTCTGGTCTCCAAACTGTGAGACAATAATCTGGGGTTTCAGCTGCCCAGCCTGTGTACCATGTTGTGGTGACCCCAGTTCACTGGCACTGCATGGATGACTTATGACTTGAGTTTCTGGCCCAAGCTCAGTGGTCGGGGCCGAGGAGCTGCTGGGGTTCCAGAGAAGGACCTTGGAAAGGCCAGGGATGGACAGTGGGGCAGTGGCAAGAGCTGGCATTTTCATCGCTGGTGTGGTTGTAAATCACCCAGCGATTGTGCCGCTGGAAATCAACTCTACAGAAATAACCAAGATGTTTACGGCAGGCATTTACGAGAAGGGAAATTGGAAACATCCCAAATGCCTGCCAATCGAGGAAGTGCTCGCCTATCCGTGGAAGGAACGTTCTCTACTATGAAGATGACACGTATATGATCTAGGTCAGGGAATGGGAACTGTGTGTGAAGTGATGTTAAATATAAAAGGCCAAACACGAAGCCGGAACTCACCCGCTGATGAAAGGCACGCTGGGAGGCTACAGAGACCACGGCGATTTGGGTGTTCACAAACAAAATTATATGTTGTCTAGCATTGGTTTCCAGTTTGGCTACTTCAGGTCCTGTTTCTGAAACCCAGGATGTTCTGGGTTCAGGACAGGAGGGCAACATGGTTCCCTGAGCTCCGTGGGCCGTCGATGATGGACAGCCCTCATGGGCCTGCGGCCTGGACATCAATCCTGTCCTGGGCCCTCCTGCCCCTGCCCACCATGGCACACATTTCCCAAGTCCTGTCAGAGCCAGCACGCTCTCCTCATCTGCCCAACCCTGAGGCCAGGGAGCCAGGGAGGGTCACATACCCTCCTGATGCCCACCAGTAAAGCAGTATGTAACAGCCAGGTGATACTTTGGTAGAGTTGTTTTCAGGGTGGGGAAGTAGTAAGAGGAAGAAGCAGGATATAAACAGCAAGAGATTCCTGAGTGTTGATGAGGAAAGCCTTCCTATGGTGTAGACCTCACCAAGACACATCAGAGCATCATGGGACTCTAGCAATGGGTTCCGAAAGTGGAGGCGGCTTCAACTCGCTCTATTGAAACCACCTTGTTTACTCCGTTTTCTGCCTTAAGCATGGATTCTGTTTTTAAAATTATTATTATAAGCAAGAAAAAGCCCCCACAACAATTTCACGTACAAGTCCCTATTTTCTACCAAATCGCTTAGGTCCAGATTACAAATATAAACGGACCTCCCCCGTCATTTTAATCAAAGGTAGAAAAAATCTTTTCACTAACACACAAATAAGCAGCAGCTTGGTTTAGTTTAAATCCACAAATCCAAGCAAGTGGAGGGCCTGGCGTGGTGAGTGAGCGTGTCTGCTGGGCTTTCCACCCTCCCTACCTGAGCCCTTCTGAGCTGAGCCCACTGGGGTGGCCCAGGCTGGGTGCTCAGGCTGCTTTAAAAGAACACTCGTTTGTTAATTTACATGGGAAATAAAACTGTTGGACCAGCCAAGTGCATCTGCCGCCTGCTTAGCCCGTTCCAGAAAGATCTTCTGTGGATCTGCCTGGGAAGTCGGGGGGCCAGGATGGCTGTTTTCACTGAGAGGACATCCCAACCTCTCACTTGTGTGGGAGCCTTTACAAAACAGATCAACAAGGGTTTGGTTCTTTTACTCAGCACTTCTGGCTGTTTTTGGCCCTACAATTTAAGAAACCCATGGACTGGTCCACATGTGATGTGGGCCCTTGGCTCTGGCTGGTTGTCAAGAATTCCTGCTCCCGAGCATCCAAGTTAGCAGAGTGTGGATGGGGATTTGCCAGGTTGTTCAGCCACCAGGTGTGTCTACAACAGGGCTGTGTCAGCCCTGTTGGCAGCCAGGCCAGGCCAGGGCAGAGAGCCGGAGTCAGGTGCAGGGGCCCCGTCCTCCAGCGGGCCACAGGGATGGGGATGGTAGAAGGAGGAGGTGCTGCACCCCTGGAACGTGCACCAGGAGGGAGGCAGTGGGAGTGCCAGGCGGCTGTGGAGGAGCAGAAGCGGGAGTTCCCCAGTTACATGAGTCTGATGCCTGCTCTGCACCAGGGCCTCCACACATCCTGTGTGAGGAAGCCCCAGGCCCAGGATGCAGGGTCCCGAAGTGACGTCCATCGTCAGCGCTTCCCTGTTCTGCAGCCCCCACTGTGGGGACAGGGCAAGACCAGACTCCCCTGCCCATCAGCTTCTCCCACCAACACTAGCTCAGCTCAGTGGGCAAAGGGTAGGCTGGGCCACTGGGCTCAGCCAGCAGAGCAGGGAGGAGGCAGGTCCCCAAAGCAAGTGCTGTGGGGACTGCAGGTAATCCATGCCAAGGGCAAGTTCCAGGTGGCAGCATGTGGTCAGGCATGGGGGCAGCAGGTGGAAGAGCCCTGCAGGTGGAAACCCAGGCCGGAGCCTGCCCCTGAGGGCCAGTGGACTGTCTGTGTCCAGGTGAAAGATGGGGTCAGGGGTACCCTCAGGTTGGATGGGGAGGAATGAGAGAGTAAATGGGGCTGGGAGCCACTCGCTGGCTTGCTGCTTCTGCCCAGTGTGTCAGGAGAGTGACCCTCGAGTGCCACCATGGGCCGGCATGGCCACAGCAGTGCTGGGAACCCACGTGCAGCTGACCAGACCCCAGGCAGCTCCGGGATTCATTCCCCCACCCCCAGCCTCTCTGCTTTTGTGGTTCCTTAGTAGACTTTCTATAAATGGCTTTATGAAGAAGTGTTTTTTTTCTTCTGTTAGCTTTACTTGATTCTTAAGAGTCCCTGCTTGGTGCCCAGGAGGCTCCTGATCTGATCACATTTTTCAAATAACTTTAAACCTGAGTGCAGCAGCAGGTGCCCACTGGGCATCGCATGGTGACCTCGAGGTTCAGGGGAGCCTCCACCACGCTTTCTCCCTGAACTTCACCCCCACCCAGATCCCCACCTTTCTGGCTTCTCCCCCACAAGCTGTGCCCCAAGTGGCGTTTCCAACCCTGCAGCTGGCTGCCACCTGCCGTGCCATTTGTGGACGATTGGAGCATCAGACAGCCTATCCAGACGCAGTCCAGGGACCTGTTGCCCCACCACCTACCTGGTTTGTGCCCTGCGTCTGCACCCCAGAGCCCCTGTGGGCAGGGTGGGGGTCTGCCAGGCTCCTAGCACATCGGTGGCCCTCTGCTTTGATCAGGGACCCATGGCCTCAGTTCCTCAGGAGACATTCTCTACCTGCAGGCACTCCCCACCCTCCCACAGACACTCGTTCACCCCACCAGACGCCCCCTCCCTATCCAGGGAGCTCACCCTCCCCTCCTGGGCTGCAGGCACTCCCCACCCTCCCACAGACACTCGTTCATCCCACCAGACGCCCCCTCGTATGCTCACCCTCCCCTGCTGGCCTGCTCTCCAGAGTCTGACCCCTCCCAGTCTCTCCCTGTCTTCCCAGAAGGCTGCCCCTTCTTGTCCCGCAGGCCTGAGGTATGCTGAAGCCCAGCACTTCCCCTCACTTCCACTCATGGTGCTTGGAGGTCAGTCCTTACTTTCTCATCACAGTCTGGACCCTCTGCCTGTCCCCAGCATCTTGATTGTCTATGGAGAGCCACAGTGGAGGGCCAGAAACAGATAAATCATTATAATAAAAGGGGCAAAGTGAGCCAGGACATGCAGAGTACAGCGTCTGGAGGAGACTGAGCTGACTTCCTGTGGCAACTGGGAAAGATTTCCAAGAGGAGGTGTTGAGTTGGGTCTTGAAGGATGCATAGGAGTTTGCCTGGTGGCAGCGGGGTTGTGCTTTAGGATACAGACCTGGGTTCTTTGTCCCTGTCATTGTCTCAGTAATTCTAAGTTTCAGGTGGGTAGATGCTGCAGGTTCTGAGGGAGAATGGCGCTGGTGCTCGCCTGACTGTTGTCTGTGATGTTCGAGACGTTGGGGGCCTGGCCTGTGGTCCTCACTGTACATGCTTCTATAGCATCAGCTCTTCTGGGGGGCTTGCTTGTGATCCACATCAAGCAACCGGCAGAGCCACTGGAAAGGGGGTGGATGCCTGGGGAGGGGGAAGAAGGAGATGGGAATGGTGGACTGAGAAGCTGGCTTCAAGGATGGGAGAGGGGAGGTGGGGGAGACTGGCCTAAGGAGCGGTGGCCATCGGGGGCCAAACCGCTTCCCTGTGCTCTCACTCCAGGTAGTTAAGCCATGGAGAGTCTTCTAGCTTGTGAGCTTTGTCAGGCACCTGACCGAGCTTTCAGGGAAACTTCCATGGGTCCTGAGCTGGAAGACTGAGCTCCGAGGGCTCCCTGGGGTCCCGGCTGCTCCTCCCTGCTCCAGGCACAGCCGGCTGGCCAGGTTCTCCCCCAGAGTTAATGGGCGCTGGGGTGCAGGCTTGGGTGACCAGGCAGACCAGGGTGGAGTGACCAGACTTGGGGGAGGGGAGGGCATCTCTTTCTAGAAAAATTTTCAAGCTGGGAGAAACCCACCTTGGGAGAAACCCAGGAGAAACCCTACCCCATAGGGGCTTCCAGAGGTGCCCCCCTCCCCAGCAGGCAGGACTCTGGGAGAGAAAGACCTGTGTCCAAGAGCAGTCCGTTCTCCAGCCTGAGTGCCACCTATAAGGTCCATTATTGAGCGCTTGCTGGATGCCGGGACCTTGCCTGCCATGTTCCTGGTTGCCTCCAGGGACTGGCTCCTGCCCGCCTGGCCCTGCCCTCATCTCAGACTCTTGCCATCACTCACCCAGAGCCCCCTGCCGAAGAGACAGCAGAGTCTGGCCCGGAAGGACATGGGCAGCAGGGCAGTTTGTCTGGTCCATCTGGCTGTCCCTCCTGTTCACTTTCGGCACATCCTGCCGTGTGCCCGGGAGGCTTCCTGGCTCACTGCCCCGCGGCCCCGTACTTCCCCTGGCTGGACGGCGGCGGGCGCACAGGCCCTGTGGCCCCTCCCCACTCCGGGGGCCAGCGCACCTTCGGGCCCTTGATACCTCACCCCGTGCCCACCAGGCTTCTGAGCAGCCCCCTGGCTGTTTGGAACTTCCGGCATCAGTGGGGATTGGACTCTGGCACTGGAAGCCGCGACTATTCCATGGAGGCCCGTGAGCCCGTGCTTGGGTGTCCATGCCCTTTGGGGGCCAGAGCATGAAGGTGGCAGCTCAGCCCTGTACACCTGATACCCTCTGCTCTCCTGGGCAGGAAGTGGATGGGAGGACCAGGGATAGGCCAGGCTGGTAAGGAGGAGGCCAAAGCAGCCTTGGGCAGACAGCCACCTGGGACCTGGCTCAGCCTTTGCAGTGGCCCTGTGAGCCTTTGCTGCTCCTTGGGTGGGTGGGGAAACAGGCTCAGAGGGTGCAGCCAGGGAGAGACAGAGCAGGGTTCAAACCCAGACCTGCTTGAAGCCTCAACTTGCTCTCTCCCAAGCTAGTGTCACTGATCCAAAAAAAAAAAAAAAATCATCCTTTCTTTGTTTTTTTCTTAAAATAAAAGAATATTTTGAGACTATAACTCATACACAGTGAGAAAATCACACAGGACAGAGTGGAGTGACTAGTGTGCCAGCCCCCAGCTCCCTGCCCGCCCACCCCAGAGGCAGCCACTGCCCTGTTCTGACTTTAAAGAAGCAAAAATTTAGCTCTAAGCACACCTATTGATCATAAAGACCTGGGATGTTAAGAAAATGTTCAGTTAGAGCTAGTGTAATATTTGCTTTTTTCCCAAGGAAGTGAATAGTCCATCTTAATGAAGTTTTTAAAAAAAATTTTATTATTCTTATTGCTATTTTTTTAAAAGTAGGTTAGACTTTTAAAAAATTTCATGTATTTCTTTTTGATTGTGCTGAGTGTTCGTTGTGGTCCGCAGGCTTCTCTCTGCGGTGGCTTCTCTTGTTGCGGAGTGTGGGTTCTAGGGCGTGAGGGCTTGAGTAGTTGTAGCACGTGGGTTCAGTAGTCGTGGCTCCTGGGCTTTAGAGCACAGGCTCAATAGTTGTGGCATGCCGGCTTAGTTTCTCTATGGCATGTGGGATCTTCCCAGACCAGAGACTGAACCCGCACCCCCTGCATTGGAAAGGCAGAATCCTAAACACGACCACCAAGGAAGGCCCTGAAGTTTTATCCCCAGAAGGATTATAGCAGAAATGTGTTCTCTATTTAAGACGTTGCTTTCCCGTCACCTGGAACCTGGGCTCGGGCAGCTGGTGGGCTTCTCAGGCTCTGTGGGCAGGCTCTCGGGAGCGGGGGGGAGGGTGCTGGGTTCCGATGGGGACTGTGTCTGCAGGGCCTCTGGGGAGGGAAGACAGAGGCGGGGCCTGTGGTCAGGGGTGGCCCTGCCCCACTGGTCCATGGGCTCAGCCTCTGTGCCCACTTCTCCCGGCAGCCTCCAGTCTGGACCCTTCCCCAGACATTTCCTGTTCTGGCTTTGTCTCATACGTGCTGGGTCTAATGTTCTTCGAAAATGATCTCAAATCAAATTAAACCAACGGTGGTGACAAGTCGAATACCATGGAGGACCTTCTGATGGACCCCAGGCTCCCTCTGGTCTGTGCTCCCCACCGGCCCTGGGACCCTCATGGGCCTGCTCTTGGGGCTCTGGCTTGCTTTGCCACCTCCTGCACACCATCCTCCTCTCAAGGGTCAGCGTTTGGGATGTTACATGCAGAACCTCTCAATGACCTTGGCAGCGGTCACCCCGCCTTTCAGGTTTCCTTCTCCCAGCCCTCCAGGCTGGTCCCTGCTCCTCTCAGAAGCACTGATGCTGTGGGCAGGTAAATGTCTCCTCCGCTGTGGGACTGGCCGCCTCTGCTATACAGTGGCGGTGGAGGATTTGGGGGAGGGGCCTTCGCCTCCAGCTTTGCAGCGTAATTATGTGATGCTTCTCCCTCCCTCCAGAACCTTCAGTGAGTCCCCACAGGCTGTGCCTCCCTATTCCACTGTTTGGAGCCGGGCCAGCGTTCATTGCTCTGGGAGGACCCTGGGTCTCGAGGACTTGGCATAGAGTGAAGGAGGGTGCTCGCTGAGAGGCCCCCAGACAGGCCCTCAGTCCTGCTGGTCCGTGAGGATGCTGAGGCCAGGGGTCTCACAGGAGCTGAGTGTGCCAGTCAACTGGGATCTGCCAGCTGCTGGGAAAGAGGCCCCTGTGGGGCTGGCATGAAGCGGGTGGTGCTGGAAATCTTTTGGGGAGGAGTGCCCCTTCCTCAGGGCTTCCTTGGTGGCTCAGATGGTAAAGAATCTGCCTGCAATGCAGGAGACCCAGGTTCGATCCCTGAGTCAGGAAGATCCCCTGGAAAAGGGAATGGCTACCCACTCCAGCATTCTTGGGGCTTCCCTGGTGGCTCAGTTGGTAAAGAATCTGCCTGCAGTGTGGGAGACCTGGGTTCGATCCCTGTGTTGGAAAGGTCCCCTGGAAAAAGAGAATGACTCACCACTCCAGTATTCTCGCCTGGAGAATTTCACAGATTGAGAAGCCTGGCAGGCTATAGCCCATGGGGTCACAAAGAGTCAGACCTGACTGGGCAACTAACATTGACACCAACTAACACACCCCAATAATTTGGCCACCTCATGCGAAGAGTTGACTCACTGGAAAAGAGTCTGATGCTGGGAAGGATTGGGGGCGAGGAGAAGGGGACGACAGAGAATGAGATGGCTGATGGCATCACCGACTCTATGGACATGAGTTTGAGTGAACTCCGGGAGTTGGTGATGGACAGGGAGGCCTGGCGTGCTGTGATTCATGGGGTTGCAAAGAGTCAGACATGACTGAGCGACTGGACTGAACTGAACTGAACACACCCCTTCCGCACACAGATCTCTGCCTGAGGCTGGGCCTCATGACTGAATGCTGGGTGTTCATTGTGGGGGTTAACTGTCTCTGCTTTCCTGTTTCTTCCCCAGGGGGGCTTTTTCTGTGGTCCGACGCTGTGTCAAGCTCTGCACCGGCCATGAGTATGCGGCCAAGATCATCAACACCAAGAAGCTGTCAGCCAGAGGTAGGGAGGGAATGGCTGTGTTGGCCGGTGGGAGCCGGGGGTGGGGGGAGCCTGTGCTGGGGGATGGGGCGTGGCCTGTGGCTCCCGGGCGACACAGTTGGAGCGGGATTGGTGGCCGCAGTGGGGTGTGAACGGGGCTCATGGCTGCGCGGGGCTGGGAGCAAGAGGCAGCCACACACCCTCACACCTGGAATTGCACTCTTGCTCTCATTTAGGGGCTCATGGAACCCCTGTCTCTTCTCCCCAGGGCTGGAGGGGAGAGGCATGCAACCAGGTGGCTGATGTGGTCAGTTAGTGTCATCTGCCCAAGAATGTGGGCCAGAGGAGGACATAGGGACCTGAAGACTTTGGGTGCTTGAGGGGCCACCTGAATGGCATGTTTCCTGACTCGGACCCTGCCAGTTTTCTAGACCCAGGGATGCACGTGGGGACTCATCTGACTGTGCTGGGAGGGCTGTGGGGGCGCTGCCTGCAGGGGTGGATGTGATGCTGGCCATGAGCTGGCCCTGGGCATGTGTCCTTACCCCATCCGGCACTTCCCAGGCCCTTGCTGGGGGACAGCCTGTTCTGGGCAGACAGACAGATCCAGTGGTGTTCCATGTGGGAGGGTGGGGCAAGATGTGGCGGGAGGAGATGACATGCGGTGAGTGAGTGTGACAAGGCCATGGTGGAGGTGCCGCCCTGAGCAGGTGAATTCAGAACGCAGAGGTGAGGGGACAAGGGCGGGGGACCAGGGAAGGAGTCTGGCGGGACCTGCCACCCCCCAGTGCTGTGGGGATCCCACGGATCTCCAACCCAGGATTAGACAGGAGGGGCCGGA